>NC_141605.1:49408543-49689657 GCF_047967505.1 Dipteris shenzhenensis | reverse complement strand
TACCCAGCTCTTCCTACGAAAGCAGTAGGAAAGAGCCAACATTTGGCACCGCTGCCGGGGAGGTGGTAGTGGAGGGGGGAGGGGAGGTGGTAGTGGAGGGGGAGGTGGTAGTGGAGGGGGGGAGGGGAGGTGGTAGTGGAGGGGGAGGGGGAGAGGGGGAGGTGAGGGGGAGGGGGAAGAGGGGAGGTGGTAGTGGAGGGGGAGGGGGAGAGGGGGAGGTGAGGGGGAGGTGGAGATGAAGGGGGAGGGGGAAGAGGGGAGGTGGTAGTGGAGGGGGAGAGAGAGGAGAGGGGGGGTGGAGGGGGAGAAGGAGGAGAGAGGGGGAGAGGGGGAGGTGAGGGGGAGGTGGAGATGAAGGGGGAGGGGGAGAGGGGGAGATGGTGGTGGAGGGGGAGATGAAGGGGGAGGGGGAGAGGGGGAGATGGTGGTGGAGGGGGAGGGGGAGAGGGGGAGGTGAGGGGGAGGTGGAGATGAAGGGGGAGGGGGAGAGGGGGAGATGGTGGTGGAGGGGGAGGGGGAGAGGGGGAGGTGAGGGGGAGGTGGAGATGAAGGGGGAGATGAAGGGGGAGGGGGAGAGGGGGAGATGGTGGTGGAGGGGGAGGGGTAAAAGAGCAACAAAAAAAAACTGAAAGACGGAAATTGAAAAGCAAGGCGAAGTGGAATTCGAACGAGTCCAAACACGGATTGTGGAATTGTATCTTGCAAAGGCAGTCTCCTCAAAGTCAAAACCACCACCTCTTGAATGGTCCCCTGAGGGACTGGAAGGAGTATGTGCAGCACATGAACCCTTACTTGGACACACTTTACCAGTGGAAAAGTTACCCCACAGTTCCCAACGTAAGAAGTTTCGGAAATATAAGCCACATGTGCGGATGAAGCTCGATCAAGAGACTTCAGAAAAAGAAAGGAAAGAAGAGCCTAACAAATTACTAAATGCAACTATGCCACCCAGTACTCATCACACATCTCAGGCTAGTTCAACCCCATCAGAGGCCGATCTTCGAGAAGTGCCGGAATACTTTAAGAATTATACAAGTGGCAGTGCACCAATAGCAATGCCAAGACCAATCAGAGAATCTGAAGTTCAAGAAACCGATAGCATTGGAGAAACTCCAATCTATGAGGGACCGGCAAAAACACGCACAATAAACCTCGCCCTTGAAGGGGAGGAAGAAAAGTTGGTTTTCATTGGGAAACAGCTCCGTCAAGAAGATGAAAGCAAACTCAAAGACCTCCTAATGGAATACCGTGACTGCCTAGCATGGTCATACAAAGAGATGAAAGGAATTTCCCCAGAAGTGGCAGTTCACACGATCCCTATAAGGGAAAGTGCTCGCCCTAAGGTATGTGGACCTTATCGCACAAATCCTAAATATGGCACCATGGTTTATGACGAGCTGGAAAAACTCCTAGATGCCGGATTCATCTACGAGATCGAGCACACTGATTGGGTTTCCCCCATTGTCATTGTGCCTAAACGCAATAAGAAGCTCAGAATATGCGTGAACTTGAAAAATGTGAATGCCGCCACAATAAGGGATCACTACCCCCTACCCTTAACAGAAACAGTGTTGGAAAAGGTGGCAGGATCCGAAATATATAGCTTCTTGGATGGCTTCAGTGGCTATAACCAAGTGCAAATTGCTCCTCAAGACCAATCAAAAACAGCATTTGCTACAGAATGGGGTATTTTTGCATATAGAGTCATGCCATTCGGCCTTTGTAATGCCCCAGCCACATTCCAGCGAGTCATGTTCACAGCTTTCAAGTCATTTTTGAATAAGTTTTTACAGGTGTTCTTGGATGATTTGTGCATCCATTCAACCAAACCGGACCACTTCAAATGTCTGGAAGAAGTACTAATCAAATGCAGGGAGTATGGCATCTCCCTAAATCCAACAAAATGCCAGTTCATGGTCACCCACGGAGTTGTTTTGGGACACATCGTCTCTCAACATGGGATTGCAACTGACATGGACAAAATCAAAATCATCATGGAATTGCCTCCTCCTACAAATTCCAAAGGTGTACAGGTCTTTATGGGACATGCCGGCTATTATAGAAGATTTATATTGCGGTATGCCATGATAGCTAGACCTCTTTACAAATTATTAGTGGAGTTCTTATGGACCGAAGAGTGCGACCGAGCCTTTGAGCTTTTAAAGTGGCGCCTAATCACAGCACCCATCCTTATATCTCCCAATTGGGATATTGATTTTCATGTTCATACTGATGGATCCAAGTATGCAATTGGGAGTGTGCTTTGTCAACCTGGTGAACATAAGAAAGACTACCCCGTCTACTTCGCCAGTCGACAACTCAATGATGCAGAGATCAACTATACAACCACAGAAAGAGAAGCCCTAGCAATGGTGTATAGTGTAAAGAAATTTCGGCACTATCTACTCGCAAATGATTTTGTCTTCTACACCGACCATCAAGCCTTGCTTTATCTTGTGAACCGTCCGTGTACCACAGGAAGAATAACCAGATGGCTCCTCTTGCTGCAAGAATTCAACTTCAAAATCGTGGTCCGCAAGGGTGCCCAACACTACATTGCCGATCACATGTCTCGAGTCAAGACAGGAGAAGAAGCCACTGGAGTAGAAGACGACTTACCAGATGCCACACTATTTCAAATAGATGCTGTTCCAGAATGGTGTGGAGGTATCATTGGGTACTTGATGGCAGGAAGACCACCCCCTGACATGAAAGCAGTAGATGCCAGAAAATTGATTCTAAAGGCTGCACCCTATCAACTCATTGCAGGACAACTATACAAGATGGGCAAGGACCAGATATTAAGAAGATGTGTAATGCCTCATGAGATCCTGCCAATCCTGAGTGAAGTCCATGAAGGCATTGCAGGAGGACACTTCCAAGGGGAAGCCACAGCAAGAAAAGTTCTCCTCGCAGGCTATTGGTGGCCAACACTGTGGGCAGATGCCTATGAATATGTAAAAGGCTGTGATGTATGCCAACGAACTATTAAACCACAACACAAAGACTTCAATCCCCTAACAACAGTTGTTGCAGAACAGCCATTTGAAAAATGGGGGATTGATTATGTGGGTCCCATACATCCAGCAGCAAAAGGAACACAGGCATGCTACATCATTGTGGCCACTGATTACTTTACAAAATGGGCTGAAGCTAAAGCAGTCAGAAAGGCAGATGCCAAAAGCACAGCACGATTCTTGTACGAACATGTGATCACCCGATTCGGATGTCCCCTTGAAATTGTGTCGGATAGAGGCACACATTTTGTCAATGAGGTAATCCAAGAACTCTTGTCTGGCTTCATGGTCATTCATAGAAAAAGCACACCCTACTACCCCCAAGGGAATGGACTAGCAGAATCCACAAATAAAATCATATGCAATATCCTTACCAAGGTAGTAGAACCACAGCGTTCTGATTGGGCAGAGAAACTGAATGCAGCCTTATGGGCATACAGAACCACATTCAAGGTCAGTACAGGGAACACCCCTTTTCAATTGGTGTACGGCCTTGAAGCCGTGGTCCCACTCGAATTTGTAATACCAAGTCTACGCATCGCAATACAGGAACGCATGGGTGATCATGAGTCCTTGAAAGAAAGGCTCTGTCAGTTGGAAAAGCATACAGAGACAAGACTAGTCGCTTATCATGCCATGACAACAGAAAAACGTCGAAGAAAGGCATGGTTTGACAGGAATTTGAAAGCTAAAGACATCAAGGAAGGCGACTTAGTCCTGTTATACAATGCCAAAGTACACAAGGGAAAACTGAAGTATCTAGGTCAAGGACCCTACCGAGTACGAAAGATGAATCCCATTGGAGCTGTGCTACTTGAAACACTAGATGGAGTCCAATTCAACACAACAATAAACGGGAGCCGACTGAAGCGCTACTACATCAACACGCGAGCCATCCCCGACAAAAACGAAGATTTGGGAAACCAAGTCTTCCTTAGTTAGGATTAGATTGTATCACGAGCACTCACTTGCATATGTACGTCTTCGCACATATAGGTAGCCTCAATCGATTTTACCTAGAGCTCAGGATTGGTGAATGAGTTCTAGCTGCCCTATGAAAATCCCAGTAAAAAAAAAGCATATACTTAGTCCCTACTTAGCTACTAGGTCACGTGCACTCACACGCTTTCGCTTAGACACATAGATGATTGCATGAATAATTGTACCACACACTTTCATTCCACACTCTAAAAAGATGTATCAAAAAAAAAAAAAAAAAAAAAAAAAGAGGATCTCTCTCCCACACACACACAGAAAGGTAATACAGGCATGCCAATCAATGATCAATGGTACACTACATGTACATGGATGCAGGTACAGAAACGATGCCGCCACTAAAGCGGATGCGCAGAAAGAGCCCACCCCCTCAACCACGAGACCCCCTCCCAAGTTCACAGCCATCTACATCCTCTCAACCACGGAGACCACAGGCGTTCATGGTCCAAAGCAATAGCTCCGAAGAAGATTCGGCTCTTTCCTACCGCTTTCGTAGGAAGAGCTGGGTATTCTATGTTGCAGGGTTCCGAGGCTTTTTGTCACCTACAGATATATTGGAATTGTCGTTGTAGTATATGTGTAGCTTAGGACCTCGAGTCGTGTTTCGGTGAGAGACGTAGGCTTAAGTGTGGTGAGTAAACCAAATGCAAGCATGTGTAAAAGGCACGTAAACCATTGTTGTTGGGGTAATAAAGGCTTTCGCCTTCATTGGGGGTTGTAGGGTTTAGGAGGAGTTTAAGGGTTCAGAAGGAGGTTCGAGGGTTTAGAAAGAGTTCAAGGGTTCAGAAGGAGGATCCAGGGTTTAGGAAGAGTCCAGGGTTAGAAGAAGGGTCCAAGGTTCAGAGTAGAGTACATGGTGGAGAACTCGTCTCCCTCATAGATCATTGAGTTTAAGGGTTTAGGAAAGCATAGGAGTGGGAGAGGAAGAAGGTGTAAGAGCATGGGTGAAGTAAGAGAGAGAGAAGGAAGGAGGAGGAGGGAAGAGGAGGAGGGAGAGGGAGGAGAGAGGAGGAGGAGGAGGAGGGAGGAGGAGGAGGAGGAGGAGGGAGGAGGAGGAGGAGGAGGAGGAGGGAGGAGGAGGAGGAGGAGGAGGGAGAAGGAGGGAGGAGGAGAGGGAGAGGGTGGGTTGCAGGGTTGGAGGAGAGGGGAGAAGGGTTGCAAGGTTAGGACATGCTTTTGGACGTGCAGTGCAAGGAAGCATGGACACTTGAGACAAATGCTTGGAATACCAACGTAGACTCAACACAATGCCCCAAGAGTGTGGGCTTCATTCCATTATGGGGTATTTATACAAGTTGGAGAGCTTCTCTCTCTGCATGTAACACAAAGTCGTATCACAAAGTTGTTACACAAAGTTGTGTCACAAAGTCGTAACACATTCTCTCTCTACATGTAGAAGTTGTAACACAAAGTGGTAACACAAAGTTGTTACACAAAGTTGTAGCACAAAGTTGTTACACAAAGTTGTAACACAAAGTTGTGTCACAAAGTCGTAACACATTCTCTCTCTTCATGTAGAAGTTGTAACACAAACTTGTAACACAAAGTTGTTACACAAAGTCGTAACACAAAGTTGTGTCTAGAAGTTGTAACACAAAGTTGCAACACAAAGTTGTATCACAAAGTTGTAACATCTTCTCTTTCTTCATAAGTTCATGTTGGCACAGAGTCAACAAGCAAGGTCCACCATGTGAGCTTTCGTGCAAGCACAGGGAGGAAAGAGGTATACCCATTGTTCAATACAATGGAAGGACCAATCAAAATCACCAGCAACAGCCTCCTCCAGGAGTACATATGGTCTATCTAGAACCCATCAATCAGGAGTACAACCACAACAATGAATGTAATCAAAGAAATATTTAGGCTTTGTTAGTTATGAGGTCTAAGAATGCAAAGTCATTACCAAAGCTAGGAGATGCCCCAAGGGAAACAACCAAGCCAATGGACTGGCCAAATCAAACTGAGACTAGGAACAAAGCATTGCAACAAGTGCTAGAGAACAACACCTCACAAGATGTTAGAAAAGAACACTTGACTAACATAGGCAAAGGGATAATACAGTATAAATAGAGCTGACTGCAGTTCGAAGACAGCCTGCCTGCACAACACCAACAACACAAAAATCAAACTATAGCTTTACAGGGTAGTAGCAATACATCAAGGCAGATTCCAGGGAAGAGCCAACATACAGAAAGTGCTTACTCAAGTCAAAATATGACTTCAAAATAGAAAGTGAAGTCTCATGTCAGAACAGAGCTAGAGTTTCTAGAATTATAGAATACGATTACACAGACAAAATTGTGGGGGTGAAAGGTCACTTACCCCGGTTATGTACAATACTCAAACACATATATAAATGAATGAAAAAGAAGATTAGGGTTTCTGCACCCACCAAAACTTGTGTGGCTCTCTGTTTCTCTCTCCCTCTTCTGTTCTTACTTCCGTTGAGAGCACTCTCAACTAGGATCAGAGTGATCTAGTTGAGCATGCGTGAATGCTTGAAGCTCAGCAGCTCTGTGGGAGGAAGGAGAAGCTCTGTGGGAAGCTTTGTGGGTGACTTTACTTGCATCCGAGTGTGTAGAGACCTTGGAGGAACCTTTGGAAAATTCACTTTGGTTTTGCGAAGTGGTTTTGAGAGCCTGTTAAGTGTTTTCAAAGAAAAAGTCGTTTTTTGAGCTTTTCCCTGTTCCGTTCGATGACAGAGACTCCGTATTGACTTGTAGAGGCAACTATTGCTTGCTTTTAGTGTCCACTTCACTTTAGGAGCTTGGAAACACCTTCATTCTTGAATCTGGAATCATTTCATTGGATTTCTGATTCACTGTGTCAGTTTCTGCATTTTTCTGCCCGGGTGTTGGAACTCAAGTTTGGAGCAACCATTTGCAGATCTATCCGTTCCGGTGGACTCAGGAGGTCCTAAAACTTCTACGTTGCTCATCATTCGCACTCTGATGGAGTTTACAAACAGCTCTATTTCCAAAAACGTTTTTTAGTCCGCGTGTTGGACCCAGTGATTGAGACCACGGTTTCCAAAACCATTTGTCCCATTGCATTTCGGACGCCCAAAAACCCCTACCTGTCAGTTCTTATGTGATTCAGTGGAGGATTTTCAGAGTTATAGATCTCTGTGTATTCGATTTCGTCTCTCTGTTATGATTTTTCATTCTAAGGTTTTGAAACCTTAGATTTATGCCACATGGTAGTGGATAAGTGTTGACTCCCATTTCTCACTCATCGGTTGGGATTTTGGAGTTCCGACAGAAGAGAGATATTTGCAGATTTTCTAGCTGAGTCCGATTATGCAATGGCGTCCATGTTTTGAGGCATCTCAGGTTCTATTTTCAATAGCAGTCATTACCGTGGGACTATGATTTCTTGAGCATACCTTATGCAGATCACTCTGGTTGCAGAGTTTGAGCAGTTGTGCGCTCATTCGTGGTGTGCATTGGGTTGCAGTGGATGATTTATAGGCCATTTGGATGCATTGTGGTCCTTATTGGATGCGCTGATAGGCCCAAATTGCCTTGTGGGATGCTATTTTTTATGGACGCTTTGCACATGGATGCTATTTTATGCTGAGGAACAACTTTGACACATTGCACGTGATGCACTGATAGTGCTATGCCTCGGGGGGGTCACTCATCATATGTAACCCTATCACGTGAGTTCAAAAGAAGGATATTTTTTATTCCTAAAATTTACAGAAATAAATATACATAAGGGACTATTTAAAATAGTTTTGGAAAAAATTTACAGATTTGTATAGAAAAGGGGTACATTTTATTAATGAAAAAATTTACAGATAAGGGATTTTAAATATAGGCCTTGAATGCACGTGATATAGAGGGTTTATACATAGTGACCCCCCCGAGTGCTATGCTCTCTTGGATGAGATATTATTAATGCATATGCCAATGGACGGTGTTTATGCTTGAGTCATTTGGCACTTATTGGCATTTTGGATTGTCATTGCAGTTGGCATTTTCTTTTGGGCCAGATTTGCTCATATGGATGCATAGTATATGCACATGAGTCAGATGCTTTGAGACATGAGTTTTGGTGATATTTCACTCTATTGTGGCATACACATTTGGGTGCACCTGGTATTTGGTGTGATTCTCTCTTGTAGGCACTAGCATTTAGGATTTTTGCTTCATTTGCATCATGGCATCCTCTTCCATGTCTGAAAAGGAGTTTTTTAGCATTAAAAAGTTTGATGGGACAAACTTTTTTTTGTTGAAAGAACAGATAAGGGATGTGCTTATTCAAAAGAAGCAGATTAAACCCTTGGTAGGTATTGAAGTTAAGCCTGCGGATATGTTTGAGGATGATTGGAATGAGTTGAATGCATTAGCAAAGTCTACTATTAGACTTCATCTTGCAGAGTCACTTTATTTCACAGTAGTAAATGAGTAGACTACGGAAGATTTGTGGAAGAAACTATGTGCCACTTATGAGAAGGAAATTGCCTCTAATAAAGTTTACCTCATGAAGAGGTTGTTTGAGCTACATATGAAGGGGTCTCCATTGCTTCTCACTTGAATGAATTCAATATTATTTTCAGCCAGCTTCAGGCTCAGAAGATGAATTTTGATGCGGAGACTAAGGCAATATTTCTCTTATGTTCATTGCCATCCTCATGGGATACCTTCTGTACAGCTGTCAGTAACTCTGCACCTGGTGGAGTACTGAAATTTGATGATGCTGTGGGTAGCTTGCTGGCTGAGGAGATTAGACGGAGCTTCATTCCATGTTACTCCCCATAGGGAATGGTTCTCCACTTATGACAGTGGAAAGACAAGTTGTGTGCATCTTGGAAATGACTATGCATGTGACATAGTGGGAGTAGGTGACATAAATTTTTCTTTTGCAAATGGGTCTGCATTTATTTTGAAACATGTGAGACATGTGCCTAAGTTGACCAAGAGTCTTATTTCAGTTTTCACACCACTTTTGGCTTTTAGACTTGGAAAATTCAAAAGGGCTCTATGCTTTTGGCCAGGGGTGCCAAGTGTGGGACTTTGTATCCCTTACATGTATCAGGGGTATTTGATCATGTTGTTGCAATAATCGAGCAACCAAGCACTTCTTTGTGGCATTGCAAGTTGGGGCACATGAGCCAGAATGGAATGAAACTCTTATGCCATTTGGGTTATGTACTGCGTTTGAGTTTCTTTGATTTTGAATTTTGTGAGCACTGTCTCTATGGGAAGCAGACTAAATCAGAACATAAAAGAAGGGGAAAGAAAGAGTTTGAAAAGCTTGATTTGGTGCATTTAGACATATGTGGTCCCATGCCTACACGGTTATTAGGCGGGGCTGAATACTATGTGACATTCATTGATGATGCAACTAGGAAAGTGTGGGCTTATGCTATAGCTCGGAAGAGTGATGTGTTCCAGGTATTTCAGAAATGGCTGGCCTTGGTTGAGAATCAATCAGGTAGAACGCTTAAATGCCTACGGACTGACAATGGTGGAGAGTATCTCTCTCATGACTTTCAGCATTTCTGTGATACATGTGGGATTAAGAGGGAGCTCACATCCCCTCGTACTCCAGAGCAAAATCCAGTTGCAGCAAACATGAACCGTACCATTCAAGAAAGGTTGCAATGCATGCTTTCCAATGCAAGTCTTTCTGGTGGTTTTTAGGCTGAGGCAATGAAGACTGCAGTGCATGTAATCAATAGATCACCTAGTAAGAGTTTGGATGGTGGTATTCCTGAAGAGGCATGGAGTGGCAAGAAGCCCTCTTACTCTCATTTGCATATATTTGGGTGTGAGGCATATGCACATGTGCCAAAAGAGCTTTGAAAGAAGCTAGATCCTAAGTCTAGGAAATGCATCTTTTTGGGTTATGGTGAAAGTGGATGGATGGGCTATCGTCTCTGGGATCCAAAAGCAAAGAAGATCATATGCAGCCATGATGTAGTCTTCAATGAGAAGAAGATGCATAAGTCACCCATGAGGGATGTGGAAATGAGGAGAATCACTTTCCAGGATGTGAATCCACGTGCATATGTTGATAGACACCAAGTTGTCCATGCACCAAGTGTGCAAGAAATGGTACCACCAAGTACTCCCACAGGTATACAATCAAGGGTAGATGTTGGATCATCTATTGGTGGAAATGATGAGCCAAATGTGGTTGATATGCAGGTGGGACAACAAGTTGAAATGCCCTTGAGAAGATCATCTAGAGTGTGTAGACCGCCTGATAGGTTTGTTCCAGGGGTAGACTATGTGATGCTTACTAATTACGGGGAGCCTTCTTGCTACAGAGAGGCTATGATGCGTGAGGATCAACACAAGTGGGAGTTTGCTATGCAATTAGAGATGAGTTCACTTATGAAGAATAAGACTTGGGACTTGGTTTCTTTGCCACATGCAAAGAAAGCATTGCCATGTAAATGGGTCTACAAAATGAAGGTCACAAGTGATGATGTGCCTAGGTACAAGGCTCGTTTGGTCACTAAAGGGTTCAAGCAAGAGAAGGGTGTGGACTTTGATGAGATATTCTCTCCGGTTGTGAAGATGACCACACTTAGATGCATGCTTGGACTAGTGGCATCAGAAAATATGGAGCTTATGCAGATGGATGTCAAGACAGCTTTCTTGCATGGGGATTTGCATGAGGAAATTTACATGGTGCAGCCAAAAGGCTTTAAAGAAAAGGGCAAAGAGCATTTAGTTTGCAAGCTGAAGAAGAGTCTCTATGGTCTTAAGCAAGCGCCTAGAGAATGGTATCAGAAGTTTGATGCTTTCATTCGGTCCCAGGGTTTTAAAAGGAGTGAAATTGATCACTGCCTCTACACTAAAAGGGCCAAGGATAATAGCCTGATAATCTTGGCACTATATGTGGATGATATGCTATTGGCTAGCAAGAATACTTATGAGCTAGATGCATTAAAGGCCAAGTTGCATGAGGCCTTTGATATGAAGGATTTGGGACTTGCAGGTCGTATTCTTGGTATGCGCATCACGTGTGATCGGAGTAGGAAACTCCTTTGGCTTTCACAAAAAGAGTATGTTACAAAGGTATTGCAACGTTTCAATATGGAGGGGGGAAGGCAGTGAGTACTCCATTGCCTCCATATGTGAAACTGAGTCATACAGATAGTCCCAAATTAGATGAGGAAAGGGCCATGATGGCCAAGGTTCCTTATGCATCAGCAGTTGGGAGTCTTATGTATGCTATGATAGCTACTAGACCAGACATTGCATTTGCAGTGGGAGTTGTTAGCCGGTATATGGCTAATCCAGGAAAGAGGCATTGGGAGGCAGTTAAGTGCATCATGAGGTACATGAAGGGTACCAAGGAGATGTGCATCTTCTTTGGTAAAGGAGACATGCGTGTACTTGGGTACACAGATTCAGACTATGCAGGGCATGTGGATAGTAGGAGATCCACTTCTGGTTATGTGTTCACCTTTGCAGGTGGTGCAGTGTCGTGGATGTCTCGTGCATAGAAGTGTGTTGCTTTGTCTACCACAGAGGCTGAGTATGTTGCAACCACAGAGGGTTGCAAGGAGGCTATATGGCTTGATCGGCTAGTGGGAGATTTGGGGATTCATACAGGTGTACCGACATTGCATAGTGATTCCATGAGTGCTATTCAGCTAGCATGGAATCTGGTCTTTCATGCAAAGACCAAACACATTAAGGTCAAGTACCATTTCATCAGGGAGATACTTGAGGACAAGTGCATAGATCTTGTCAAGGTTCATACAGATGATAACCCTGCAGATATGCTGATGAAGAGTCTACCTAGTCAGTGGTTTGAGTATTGTCATGTATTGATGGGCATTGGATAGTATGCTCACTGGTTGTTCTCCCTTAAAGGCACATTGTCCTTTAAGTGGGAGGTTGTGGGGGTTAAAGGTCACTGTGCCTTTACCCCGATTATGTACAATACTCAAACACATATATAAATGAATGAAAAAGAAGATTAGGGTGTTCTGCACCCACCAAAACTTGTGTGGCTCTCTGTTTCTCTCTCACCCTCTTCTGTTCTTGCTTCCGTTGAGATAACTCTCACAAAACCACGGACTATGATACATGCCAAAATAACTCTAAGAAGTGACTAACGACAAGGGCCCAAGAGATGCAACAAGACCCAAGCATGCATAATGAAGACAACACACTCTTTTTCCAAGAGTTAATGGAGTCCAAGGTACAAATTACTCTTGATCAACTACTAAACTTAGTTCCAACTTTCAAACAACAAATTTGTAAGAGATTGCATCCAGAAGAGTCACATCTAACAAAATCTCAACAACCAAGTAATGATGAGGATGAAACTCTAGATATTTACACATCAACAATTGAAGATGTGGACTACCAAGTACCAGTCATTGATGTAGACTACAAAAGGCAAAGGATTCGAGAAGTTTTGGTTGATGGAGGCTCAAGTGTCAATATCCTATCAGGAAATGAATTGGTTCAAGCACCATTCCAGGTAAGGGTGGCTGACCAAAAAATTATCCAACCTCTTGGAATATTGAGAGGGCAAGGGATTACAATTATGGGACTAACATTCACAGTCACATTTGTAGTGCTCAAAATGGAGGAAAAGGATTCTGCTTACTCAATGCTATTGGGTAGGCCATGGTTAAGAGCTGCCAAGGTCAAGCAAGACTGGGGCTCAGAGAGAATCACTATCAAGAAAGGGAAAAAGAAAGTCAAGATCAACCTATCCTCCAGAGGTGTTTTCCAAGAAAAACATAGCCACTTCAAGCAGAGGGAATCAATATGATTCCAGATTTTGATGAAGATGAGGAAGAAATTTTCCTTAGAAGAAACCCCACTGTATTTCCTATTTTTGAGATTGATGTTATTAAGATTATTGATCAATATATAGGTCCAAATCAGCAGATACAACATTTCAACACAGATCTGACTGCTGCAGAATAGAACAAAGTGTGAAACTAGTCGAATCAGGTTTTCACACAAAAATATACAATACTACTGATGCAAGCAAAGATGATGCACCAGGGGATATCACTTCTAAATCAGCAGATGAGGCAATCATGGAATCAAAAATACAATTTGAAGAACATATGCAAAAAGGTAGGATGACTTGGAGGAGACGAACTTGGGAAATAGTGACAAACCACAACCAGTTATGGTAAGCACAAATCTCTCTCCATCTTTTAAAATGGTACTCAAAGAATTATTGATGTAGTACAAATATATTTTGCATGGCACTACAGTGATATGAAGGGGGTAGATCCTAAATTCTGCTAACATAGAATCAATCTGAAAACTGATGTAGTACCAATCATACAAAGCAGATATAGAATGAATCCAAATTATGCCAAGCTGGTTAAAGAGGAGATTGACAAGTTATTAAGAGTTAATTTCATATATCCCCTAACACATGTCACATGGTTATCTCCTATTGTCATTGTTCCAAAGAAAAATGGCAAACTCAGAATCTGTGTAGACTATAGAAAATTAAATGTAGCCACTATCACTGATCCATTCCCACTACCATTTTGTGATTCATTGCTTGATGTTGTAGCTGGACATGAAATTTACAGTTTTTTGGATGGCTTCAGTGTGGGTACAACCAAATTAGAATGGCTCCAGAAGACAGGGATAAAACTACTTTTGTCATAGAATGGTGTGTGTTTGCATCCAATGTGATGACTTTTGGAGTAAAGAATGCCCCACCTACTTTTCAAAAACATATCAAGAGGTATTTGTAGACTACCTGACATCCTTCATGAAGGTATTTTTAGATGATTTCTCAGTTTTTGGAAAGATAGTGGAACACTTGAATCACTTAGCATTATGCTTTGCTAGATGCAAATTTGTTGGTCTCAATTTACATCCAGTAAAGTGTTCTTTTGCTGTTAGTAGGGGAATACTACTGGGACATATTATCTCCCAACAAGGTATGGAGACTGATCCTAAGAAGGTTTTAGCAATTTAGAATGTAAAAGCCCCAAAAAACATCAAACAACTTCAAAGATTTATAGCCCAAATCAAATGGCATTGCAGATTTCTAAGATACCGTACAGATATTTGTTATCCTCTCACAAAGTTGACTAGAGATATAGAATCATTCATTTGGGGAAATCCTCAAGAATATGCATTCAGCATTTTGAAAAAGATGCTTATGTTGGCACCTATCCTACAACCCCTTGATTGCTCTCTCCCTTTTGAAGTATTTGTGGATGCTTTAGATTTAGCAGTTGGTGCAGTCCTAATGCAATAGAAAACACCAAAATGGTTCAGACCTATCTACCATGCAAGCAAGATCTTAACCAAACATGAGAGAAACTATGCAGTCACAAAAAGAGAGGCACTTGGTATGATTTATGCATTGCATAAGTTTAGGCATTATTTACTGGCTAATAAGGTAAATTTTCATGTTGACCACCAGGCTTTGATTTATTTGGTCAATAAACAACAACTAACAGGAAGGCTTGCAAGATGGATGCTTTTGTTACAGAAGTTTGATTACATTGTGGTACATAGACCAAAAAAATAGCATGCCATAACCGATTATTTGAGGAGACTATAGTCAGGAGAAGTTTCAACTGGCATCCCAGATGGACTCTTTGATGTGGGTATATTTATGGTAGGAATAGAAGAACCACCAAACTGGTATGACAAGATGTTATTTTTCCTTATTGATGGACTAATCCCAAAAACATTGAATAGGGATCAAAGAAAGAAGTTAGTATTGCAAAGTACACCTTTCCTTATTATTACTGGAGTGTTGTACAGAAGAGGCATTGACCAAGTCATCAAAAGGTGTGTTCAAGACCATGAGCAAAAAGCTGTGTTAGCAGAGGCACATGGAGGGCCAGTAGGAGGCCACATCTTAGGTGATATCACAGGCAAGAAAATGTTGCAGGTTATTGAGGCGGCCCATAGTATTAAAAGATGCACACAATTATGCCAAATCATGCTTGTCATGTCAAAGGGATGATAGACCAATGGATAGTGATAGAATGCCACATCAGCCCATTCTTTCATTGAGACCTTTTCAAAAGTGAGGATTGGACTTTATTGGACCAATCAAACCTGTAGCCAAATTCTCAGGTAATCAATATATTCTTGGTGCTACCGATTATTGCACTAAATGGGTTGAGGCTGTAGAATTGAAGACATGCAAAGCTAGAACAGTTGCACATTTTTTGTATCACAATATTGTAACCAGATTTGGTGTTCCCATTGAGATTGTATCTAACAGGGGAACCCATTTCATAAACAAAACAATAAAAAAAATGACCAAGATGCGCATGATGCTACACAAAAAATCTACAGCATATTACCCACAAGCCAATGGATTGGCTGAAAGTTCTAACAAGCTAATGAAAAAGGTTTACAGAAGAACAATTGCTGATCACTCAGAGGATTGGGATTTTAGCATTTAGATTCAGTACTTTGGGCCCTAAGGACAGAACACAAGGTAGCCACAGGATTGGCACCTTTTAGGCTAGTGTATGGTTGTGAAGCAGTAGTACCCATGGAGTTTGTTGCAGGAAGTCTCAGGGTAGCGATTGACAACAAACTTTCCCCAGAAGACTCCATCAATGCAAGGTTGGAGCAGCTTTTACAATTGGATGAGGATAGATTGGCCAGCTCCCATACAGTAGACATTATCCCAAAAAAGGAGGGCAGCATGGATCAATAGAAATATAAAGTTCAAGCTTTTCAAAAAAGGAGACTTGGTGTTGATGTTCAACACTAAACTAGGCAAAATGCCAGCTAAATTCGAACTAAGGTATGATGTGTTAGATATGCTCAATGCCCCACCCTCCTGGTAACCACCAGTGGTCCAAGGTGCTCCAGTTGTAAGGCCCCCATATGAGGAGAAGCCATGTGTGAGCTCGGGACACTGGATGGATCCTGACTTGGATCCTGACTTGCATGTCAGATGAGGTCTATCAATGAGACTGTTGATGGTAGAAAGGTGGTTGTGTGGGAGCCCCTTATTCTTGCTGGGGCCTGCGGGGTCCCAGGGGGGCCGCTAGCCCCCTTGGTGGGGGTTCGGGGGTGGGAGCCCTTGAGACAATGGTATAGGGAATATTTCTTGAATATTCCATGGATGACTAGTCGGTTCCACCGACTAGGTTGACTGGTCGGCTCCAGCAACTAGGTTGACCGATCGACTCCACCGAATATGTTGATCCAACTACTGCCCTCATAGCTATAAAGAGGCGACCTCCCCAGTCCATTGTATCAGATCAATTCAGATCAGATCAGATCTTCTAGCTAGTAGCTCTTCACCTAGTATCTGTCTAGATCGCCATCTAAGCTCCACTGTGGGAGCGCATGGGTGGACAGAGCCATCATCTGTACTACATTAGTATTGAAGGAAAAGTTTGTTCCTCTCCATTTTGTTGTGTACTCTCTATTCTTTATTTAGTTTCTGTTCCGCTGCGCCATGTAATTTAACATGATGGTCCATTCAAGGTGATTGATACATATGAGTAAGGGACATTTCTCTTCGCAGACCTACATGGCAACTCCTTTGAGAAGCCAATCAATGGTTTTAGACTTAAGCCTTACATTGGTCCTGATCCCACACAAGCTAAGTTCAACACAATTTCACTGTAGAGCCCTTCTAAGGTACACAATTATACAATCGTTGTTTCAACTAATCAGCTAACTAATGGGGTATCATGCAGCATTTCAAAGCAAAATTATATCTTAAAAAGAAGCAACTATCATAAAGATATATCCCTACCAAAGCTTCGAGTGATGTCTATCTCAATTCAACAACAAGACCAAGATAACATAGAAGACATCACACCCAATATCCACAGTTGCGAGATAACACTTCTGTTGGCAAAGACTGATGAAGAGGCTTTTCAGAAATCAGAACAAATACAACAGGAGTTCCATGCACCAGTGAGAACGCCTTCAAAGAGAAATCCAGGGGAGCTTACTGATAGCTATGCACAACATCATAGCAAGCAATCACATAAAAAGTGGCTACAATTATATTACGCGCAAATTCAGCCAACAACACAGCAACGACGTTGCCGCACTTCCCATCTGGTTCAGGTATGCTCAACTTACTCTACAATAAACAAAAGTGATTATGCAGGTGAGAGGAATCAACATCAAGATGACACCGTGACGAGCTCCACTCCAACACAATGGTCTAACGGGTTTTCAATAGAAGTCCAAATAGTTCGACAAAACCAACTGAGAACTCCGCCAAGGTTTCGACGAGGACCAAACTAAACAAATCTGGCCTCAAACGCACCGCACATGTCTTTTGTGACTTTTTGGATTTCAACTGAGGTCTGATGCCTTGTTTGCATATTCAATCCCCCATTTGATCCACCCACTCCAGTCTGACTTTCATTCGACTCGCGTCCTCCCATAGTTTAACCATTCAGTCCGACTCCGATCCTCCAAATGAATCGCAACAAAGTTTGACTATGCTTTGCCTATTTGACCTCATTTCTCCCCAAGTCCGCCGTTGACTCACAGAAAACTAGCAAAGGACACAAAGGATGCTAGATTCACCATACCGACTCATCAGTGCTCGTATGTACACAGATTCCATCGTGCTAAATTCAACAAGGCCGCTCGCCCAAGCAACACCCTCACTACGAGAAACAACATCATCACCGATGCATGCCATACCGACTCAATGATGAGGACGCATATAAGCAAGGAGGGATGGGAGGTAGATAACACACACCCCCAATCGTCCGCTTCAAACTACCAGTCTAGCACATGCGAGACAACACATGAGAGATTGGCTTGCTTCAGTACGTGAGTCTTCCATGTACATCTTAGAAGGCATGAAAAACACAAACACATCTCCACTCCTGACAGCAAGGTGCCAGCAATCGGAGTATAATCGGAAAGTAATCGAGCTACAAAGCTATTGTAAGAAAATAATACATCTGTGCTCAACAAATAATAGGATCTCGTACGCAAGAGAGAAAAGCAGATAGTATGGAGAATCAAAAATTTGATTATTGTAGAACTGATACAATAGATGGCGCTGCCTCCCAACCATGCGCTTCTGTGAAAGAAGCTTCGATGGCAAGCTGGAAACAGTAGAAGACGGAGGCTGGATGCTAAGGAATCAGGGTTGTTGGAGCCAGTGATGAAATGGGCTTCACGGGCTCGCTCTTATATAGCCACTAGTCGTAGTCGATTGGACCCAATTGGGTGACCGACCTAGTCCGCCCAAAACGGTCGACTGGGGGTAACTCCGTCCAACCATCAGGCCAAACATGGCCCCCATCTAGTGTCCAAACTAGGACCTACCGGATAACTGAGCTGCTCAAATGCCTTCTCCTCATATGGGGGGCTTACAAGTAGAGTTAGCTAGTTCCCGCATAGTTACATGAGAGTGGAGCATTGATATCTAACACCCCCCCTCAATGTCCACCCACAAGTGAACTTACTTTTTCGGCCCAATGCCAAGTCGATGAAGATGCCTCTCCAGCAAGTCTCTTCCAAGAGCCTTCATGAAGATGTCCATAGCATTCTCTGTAGTCAGACAGTACACCAAGTCAACCTCTCCATCCATGATGAGCTCGTGTACAAAGTGATATTGAATCTCAATGTGTTTTGTACGAGCATGGAACACCGAGTTCTTTGCAATCACCATGCAACTCTGATTGTCACATGATAACTGTGTGGGCTTGTTTTGCACTACACCCATGTCCCCCAAAATCCTCCTCAACCACACTGCCTCGCAAGAAGTAAAGCATGTAGATTTGTACTCAGCCTCAGTAGAAGAAAGAGCAACTGTGGGTTGCTTCTTGCTGACCCATGACACAACTCCAGATCCAAGTGAGAAATAGTAACCTGTCACTAAACTCCTGCTGTCCACGTCTCCTACCCATTCCGAGTCATAGAATCCAGTCAAGATGTTGCCCTTGGTATAGGTGATGCCATAATCAAGTGTGCCTTTGATGTATTTCAGCACCCGCATCCCTACCCTCCAATGGTTCTGCCGGGGCTTATTGGAAAACCTGCTTAGTACACCAGTTGCAAAGCTGATGTCCGGCCACCTGTTGCCGGCTGCGTGTTGCACAAGTAAATCAAACTGCCCACAAGCATTCTGTACTTCGCTTCATCCACCAATGGTGATGAATCCTCGTTTGAGAGCTTCATGTCAACCTCCATAGGGGTACCAACTGTCTTGCACTCAGCCATGCCAAATGCCTTCAGTATCTCTCCAGCAAACTTTAGATGTGAAATGAAGATCTGTTTCAACTATTGCCAAACTTCAATCCCCAAATAGAAATGCATGAGTCCAAGGTCTGTCATTTCAAACTCTCTTCCTAGCAAATGCTTTGTCTGTGAGATCTTCTCTTCATGGTTCCCTGTTATGACAAGGTCGTCCACATAAAGGACCATGATCATACACTTGCCTCCTTCTCTGAAGATATACAAATTTGTATCAGATGGGCTCCTCCTGAACCCATTTTGTAGAAAGTAGGCATCAATTCGCTGGTACCATGCTCGTGGGGCCTATTTCAGCCTGTAAAGTGTCTTCTTTAGTTTACAGACTTTACCTTCTGAACCGGGGATCACAAAACCTAGTGGTTGTTCCATGTATACCTCCTCCTTGAGATCTCCATTTAGAAAGGCGGATTTCACATCCATCCGAAACACGGGCCAACTTCCCTGGGCAGCTAAAGCCAAAACACTACGAATTGTGGTTAGTCGAGCTGTGAGAGCAAAAGTATCCTGATAATCAAAACCTTGTACCTGTGCAAATCCTTTTGCCACGAGCTTGTACTTGTACTTGGTCTTGTACACCCACTTGGTGCTAATTACCTTGCATTTTGGTGGACGATCCACAAGGTCCCAAGTGTTGTTCTTCATTATGGAGCCATACTCCGACTGCATAGCCTCCATCCACCTTTCATCTCCCTGTGCCTCTTTAAGGCACTTGGGTTCATCAGCACGAATCACTACGTTGGGGGAGTTTGGTCTGCTGTTGGTGGTGGTACTGGATGGATATCCTAGTCTTGGTTTTCTGGGAAGGAAGCATCCTCCTCCAATTGATTTGGCTGTTCTAAGAAGACCACATCGCGACTTACTATTACCTTCTTGGTAACAGGGTTATAGAGATGGTAACCCTTTGCCTCTTCACTGTAGCCCAAGAAAATACACTTCCGGCTCTTCAGTTCCCATTTGGTCTTGTTAGCATCAGGGACATGCACAAAACAGTCACATCCAAAAACTCTAAAATGTGCAGTTGAAGGTTTCTTACTATAAAAGGCCTGTAGTGGAGTCATCCCGTTCATAGCCTTCGTGTAGCTATGATTTAGAATGTAAACTTTAGTGTTACATGCTTCAGCCCAGAAAGTCTTTGGCAAATCTTTCCCTTTCATCATACTCTGTCCCATTTCACAGATGATGTGCATCTTGCGTTCTACTACATTTTGCGGTGATGTATGTGGCGGGGGTTTCTGCTTCTTGATCCTGTGACTTGCAGTAACTTTCGAATTCTGTTGATGTGAACTCTCCACCTCTATCTGATCTCAATTTCTTCACCTTCCTCCCCGATTCTTTCTTGACCATTACATGCCATTCCTTGAACCTACTAAAAGCCTTGTCTTTAGTCTTCAGGAAGTATATCCATATCCTTCTACTGTAGTCATCGATTAGCATCATGAAGTAGTAGAAACCACCCAAAGCTTCCATCTCCATCTTTTCGTAGAGGTCCATGTGAACGAGCTCTAGAGGAGCCTTTGCCCTGCTGGCCTCTCTTAGGAAAGGGATGTTGATGCTGCTTGCCCATCATGCAAGCTTCACATACATCGGTCTGCAATCATTCCACTTTTATGCATCTCCTTCAAAGAACTAAGGTTTAGATGACCAAACCTCTCATGCCATAGCTTAGTGTTCTTCACATCAGCTTGAGCACTGAAAGCTGAGAGTTCATAGATGTTGTTGCGCTGTGTACCTTTACCAACGACCTTCCCTTGAAGATCCAGAATCTGTGCACCATTCTTATTGAATTGAACTTTTAGGTTCCGATCTGTGATCGCAGAAATGGAAAACAAGTTCCTCTTGATATCTGGCACATAAAGAACATCGGACAACTGTTTCACAACTCCATCTGACTTGAGAGCAATCGTACCTTTTCCTTTTGCTGGACATTTTGCATCATTGCCAACTGCTACCAGGATGTCATTCCCTACCGGCTATAGAGAGGTATACCAATCCTTCCGACTAGTCATGTGGCACAATGCACCGCTGTCAATGATCCAAGGTTCATCTGTAGGTACATGAACTGCCTCTGTGCAAATCTCCTCAATTGCTATGAACAGCTCTACTGGTACTGTCTGTGCGCTGTTGCTGGACTCTTTCCTTACTCTGTTCTTCTCATCTACAATCTTCTTCCGGCACTCATTCTGCTTGTGCCCTACCTTGTTGCAATAGAAGCACTTGATCTTCTTTTTCTTTTTATCATCAGAAGAAGATGGGTCACCAAAGTCCTTACTGTTACCTTTCTTTGATCCAGTGTAGAAAGCTGAATCTTCTCCAGTCCTGGTCTTTTGACGCATCTCCTCCTCCAGAAGCATCGCGCTGAAATCCTCAAAGTTGAGGGGTGGATTTCTGTTCTGCATATTCAACACCATAACAAGACCGTCGTACTTTGGTGGGAGAATCCGTATGCACCTTCATGCTAGTTTCTCGCTGGTGATGGTGATGCCAATCACAGTCATCTGATCGCATAGATTCTTCGCCCTGGTGATGAACTTCTTTGCCGCTTCAGACTCAGACAATTTTTCATTTGCGAGTTGAGTCTCCAGATTCTGAATCCGTGTCTGATTCGTGGTCTCATATTGATTTTTCAAGACCGTCCATGCCTCCTCCGCTGTGGTGACATGTTGAATTAATGCCATGATGGAATCACTTACACTGCAGACAATAGAACACAGCGCATCTGCATTTCTTCTTGTTCATGCAAGAATCTCGTCTATAGTTGGTACTATCTGTTGTCCTACATTGGCTGGATTCAGTCTCGCAACCGGCCTCATGCCCACCCCAGTAGCAGTATTCCAAAGCTCGTATGCACTTAGGATGGTCTTCATCTTGAACTTCCAAAGTGGATAATTAGAGCCGCCCAACTTTTTGCTTTCATCGAACGGTGGGATTCACAGTCTTGCGGGCTGGGCCATCTCTCACAATCTGCTCGCAAACAGAAACACACTACCAAATCTTCTTGCTAGAGTCCAGTCTGTGATACCATGTAAGAAAATAATACAACGTCTGTGCTCGACAGATAATAGGATCTCGTATGCAAGAGAGAAAAGCAGATAGTATGGAGAATCAAAAATTTGATTACTATAGAACTGATACAATAGATGGCGCTGCCTCCCAACTGTGCGCTCCTGTGAAAGAAGCTTCGATGGCAAGCTAGAAACAGTAGAAGACGGAGACTGGATGTTAAGGAATCAGGGTTGTTGTAGCCAGTGATGAAATGGGCTTCACGAGCTCGCTCTTATATAGTCGCTAGTCATAGTCGGTTGGACCCAATTGGGTGATCGACCCAGTCCACCCAAAATGGTCGACTAGGGGTCGGTCCCGAAATAGGCCACCGACCAAACGATAGAACCGTGGCATAAAATAGAGCAACTGACCTATGGTCACCGTTCGGCCCACAACCATTCAAGATCATCTAGGACTCCAAACGGGCCCTGCAACTCGAGAGTGGGCTGCCCTGGGAAATGCTCTGTCTACCCTTAGTGCGGTCAGTCATGGGATGCCTTCCCACACTTGCATGTAGCCTAGTTGGCAGTGTGCCAACTCTGTCTAGCCATCAGGCCACACATGGCCCCCATCTGGTGTCCAAACCAGGACCTATCAGATAATTGAGCTACTAAAATGCCTTCTCCTCATATGGGGGGCTTACAAGTAGAGTTAGCTGGTTCCCGCGTAGTTACATGAGAGTGGAGCATTGATATCTAATAGCTATCACGAGATGTATAAAAAGAACAGAGAGGAAACCTTGCAAAGGTAGTATGTTTCTTGTATATTATGTTTTAGTAGAGAATACATCAACTCAACAACTCTCTCTTCAACAGGAGCTAATACAAGATTTATATAGCCAGATCAGTCTGCTGTTATAAGGCAACCATAAGTTTCAAAATGTAACAGTCGTAGTCCAAAACATTATGTGGTGGATCAAGCCACTAAGGTGTGCTGTTAGGGACAGTTACAATTATCCCTACAATTACAAAAGGATCCCACTACTTTGTTCTAGTAACTCCCTCTTACCAGAGGTGTATTTATCCTATCCCATGGTAAGTGTCCACATGGGTGGAGGCTATGCCTTCAACACCTGGAACTTGTAGTGGAGAGGCTTTTTTACAAAAAGTCGGGGACACGAACCCCTTTCTATTGAAAATACTCCTTCAAGCCTTGAAGGTATGTGAATTATTGAGGTCAATCATTGTCCTCGAGTGACAACTAAATCTGTAGTGTCGGTCTCCTCTTTCTCTCCTTAAGTCTCTTTTGTTGCTGCAATTGATTTTGGCTCCTCATTTGTTCTGCTGGGGCTTGCACACATGGAATGGCTGGGGGCTTGACTTCATTGCTAGCATCTTCTTCAGGCAGTATTGCTATATGCTGAGCATCTTGTGTCATGAATGCTGCAGGCATATTGCAATTTGCATGAGTCTCTACTTTTCCCATTTCAAAGAGTGTGAGAGTATCATCGCTTCCTCTGGGCATCCTTTGTTCTTGCCCTTGGAGTCTCTAGCTCATAGGCCATGGCCTCACAGGCATATGCAGCTGATGCAAAAGCATCGTATGGTCACTTGGCAATAGTAAAGAGTCTTCCTTTCAAGTGATTCCACATCTGTTGGTGGGTGTGAAGATAGTGGGAGAGAGGGAAGGAGTCTCACTTGCGGCTTTCTCACATACACAATGGGGGAATACACACATAGGTGGAGGCTGAAAACAGTTTTCCTCTTCTTAGTTGTGAAAGCCAAAAGAACTCTACTACAAAGAAATAGAAGAATCCTATATGTGGGTCTCAAACCAAACTCAACTAACTAAGGTGGCATACTAACTGAGCCACGAACTAGAGTAGATAAGGATAGCTATCATCCAGCTATTATTCATGGGCGGTGTACCAACCACATCTGCAGCTAACAAGTCGGTGACATAAATACACAACGATCACCCTGGCATATCACGAGCGGAGCTCGATATCTCAACACTCCCCCTCGAGCTCAATCCCAATCCTTGCACACCAAGCAGGTCTCTGAACTTGCGCAGCTTCTCTGCGCCCAATGCTTTCGTGAATATGTCAGCTACCTGATCCTCTGTGCTAACATAAACTAGATCAATAAGACCCAGTAAAACCTTCTCCGGCACATAGTGATAATGCACCTCAATGTGCTTTGTTCTAGCATGATAGAGTGGGTTATTTGCCAAGTGTATACTGCTCATGTTGTCACAATAAATGACAACTGGCCCATCTATAGACTGATGCATATCATAAAGTATCTTATGCAAGTAAGCTACCTCACATGCAGCCATTGCTGCACCCCTGTACTCAGCCTCTGTGCTCGACAAGGCAACTGTAGGCTGTTTCTTGCTGCTCCAGGTGAGTGCAGCACTCCCAAAAGAAAACACATATCAACTAGTAGATCGTCTATCAGAAGTACTACCAGCCCAATCAGCATCAGTGTATCCATGCAACTGTATCTGAACCCCAGCCTCATAAAATAGTCCATACTGCAATGTGGACTTCACATACCTGAGTATGTGTCTAGCCGCATCCAAATGCGGTTTCCTTGGAGCCTACATAAACTGACTTACCAATCCAACAGCATAGCTTAAATCTGGCCTGGTAATAGTCATATAAATCAAACTTCCTACTATGCGTCTGTACATAGTAGGGTCTTCTAGAAGCTCACCTGCATCTGTGCTCAGCTTCACATTCTGCTCCAAAGGAACTGAAATAGGCTTACATCCTGTCATCCCATATTTGGACAGCATGTCCAATCCATACTGCCTCTGCAAGAGCTATATCCCACTTGGTGATCTAATCACCAATGCCCAAGAAATAACACAGCTCTCCCAAATTCTTCAAAGGATATCTTCATCACTATCACCTGTGATGATCAAATCATCAACGTAAATGACAAGCAGCATAATACCTTTCTCTGTTTTTCTCACATAGAGTGAGAAATCTACCTTGGAAATCTGAAAGCCAATAGTGACAAGATACTATCCTATCTTGTCAGACCATGCTCTAGGTGCTTGCTTCAATCCATACAAGGCTTTCTTCAACCTGCAAACAAACTCAGGATGAATAGCATGAACATAACCTAGTGGCTGCTCCATAAAGACCTCTTCTTGCAAATCACCATGCAAGAAGGCATTCTTTACATCCATCTGATGTAAAGACCATCCCTTTGATGCAGCCATAGCAATGACTGCTCTTACAGTTGCCATCCTTGCAACCGGACTGAATGTTTCTTCATAATCAATGCCGTATGTCTGTGCATACCCCTTGACAACTAATCTTGCCTTTATCTGTTCACAGAACCATCTGCATTGTGCTTGATCTTATAAACCCACTTACAGCCAATTGCATTCTTGTCTTTAGGCAAAGGCACCAATTCCCATGTAGCATTTGCTTCCAAGGCATCCATTTCTTCATCCATGGCTTTCTCCGATTTTTCATTTCCCATGGCTTGTTCAAAAGAAGTGGGTTATGGTTCATATATCACTTTGACCATATAGGCATAGTGAATGGCTGTAAATCCATCATATTTCAGCCTATCCACAAGATACCTAGCTCCGGTAGACCTGCGCAAAATAGGCTCACTTCCAGGTGTAACAATAGAAGGAATACCCAACTCATCATCAATGCTCTGTTCTGAGCCACTGGATTCACCATCCACATAAGAGTGACCTGCATTCACATCAAACATGGGCTAATCTACCTTCTCTTTTCCTTTTCGTGATACCTGCGTACCACTATCTGCATTGCTTTGAGGAGATTCTCCTGATCTCAATCTGCCTGTCCATGGTGAAGTATGTGAACCACTGCTAAAGGACACTGCAGGTCCACTGATATTTTGTGACTGCTGCATTGAATTCTGTGCAGCATTACCATTTTGTGCATCTACATCAATCATCACATTTACTGGTTTATACCAGTTGCTCATCTCATCAAAAACATCTCTGCTCACTGTAAACTTACGAGTAGAAGGGTTATAGCATCTATACCATTTCTACTGCAAAGAATAACCAATAAAGATGCACTTCTCAGCTTTTGGATCCAACTTGGAACTCAACTCATCTGGCACATGAACATAGGCAATGCAACCAAAAATTTTCAAATGAGAAATGTCTGGTTTCCTACCAGTATACATCTCCTCTGGTGTCATGCCATGTATTGCTACAGTGGGAGTCCTGTTCATTATGTAAACTACTGTAGCAACTGCTTCAGCCCAATAATAATCTGGTAGATCTTTCTCATTTAGCATGGCCCTAGATACCTCTCCAATATGCCTGTTTTTCCTTTCTGCAAGTCCATTTTGCTATGGGGTATGACTGCATGAATATTGCTGCTTTATGCCATGCTCCTACAGGAACCTTGCAAACTCATTTGAGAGGTACTCTCCCCCTCCATCTGACCTTAGGCATTTTATTTGCAGGCCTGTTTCTTTTTCAACCATAGCTTTAAAAGCTTTGAAGTGCCCAAACACTTCACTTTTCTTTTTCATAAAATACACCCAAACTTTTCTGCTAAAGTCATCAATAAAAGTGACAAAATAGTGACAGCCTCCAATAGATGCAGCTTTAGTAGTCCACACATCAGAGTGGATTAATTCCAATGGCTTTTTACTCTCTTGAACATGCCTAGGAAATGGTTTCCTTGCCTGTTTTCCAAATTGACAGGCTTCACAAACCTTATGCATTTCTGCAACCTTGAATTTAGGCAATCCTGCAACAATATTTTGGGCTTACATTGATTTAAGTCGCTGTATATTAACATGACCAATGCGTTTATGCCAGATATCAATATCTGCGACTACACCGGTCCCATATGCAAACATTGCTGCACTCAATTCAGGCATGTCTGCATCCAACGTAAACATCCTGCCCTTCTTCTTTCCTTTTGCTATCAAGCGACCGTTATTTTTCATATCCTCAACAAAGCATCCATGAGGATTAAATCTGACCTGCAAGCCCTGCTCAACCATTTGACCAATAGAAACCAGGTTCTTGGTGATGTTCGGGACATGAAATACATCAGACAGGTATTTCTTTTTCCCATCCTACATAGACAAAGGAATTTTACTAATCTACACAATAGGATGTGCAGTATCATCACCAGTCTCCACAAATCATCACCAATCTCCACAAATACTAGTTTTTCCATTTTCCTTGCATCCTGCATCCACTCTGCATGATCTGTCATGTGGTTTGATGCACCTGAGTCAACATACCACACATCATTTCGTTCTTTTGCACTTGTCACAGAATTGGTCATGTGCTGCACCATAAATAGATGCTCATTTCTGTCATCGCCCTGTCTACTGGAAGATGCATAATTGCCTTGCTGCAATTTTCCATTCATAATGTCATTCTACTTTTTGTAGCAGTCCTTAGCCATATGACCCATTTTACCACAGCAGTAGCATTCAACATTGTTGTTTGCATTTTGGCCTCTCTACCATCCACCACGGCCTCTTTGGCTCCCCCTACCTCTAGAGTTACCACGTCCTCCTCCATAGGACTGGTTTTCTTGAATTTGCTGCATATTTTGATTTCTACCACGGCTTGCAGATCGGCCTCCTCTACCTCTGCCTCTACCTCTTCCAGCATTTGAGTAGAAGACAGTTTCTTTTGAAGTTCCTCCTGAAGAAGATGCACCCCCATTTCTCTGCTCTTTAGAAATTGGAAGAGCAAACAACTCTTCAAAATCAGGAAATTTTTCACGGACGGCAATGGATGTCCAGAACTGTGCATAATCCTTTTCTAGACCATTCAAGGTCACAGAAACTAGATCATCATCTTCCACTGGCGACCCAATGGAAGCAAGTGCATCTGCAATTTTCTTCACCTTCATGTGGTAGTCATTGATGCTCAAATTTTCTCTCTGCACATTGTGCAACTCTTGTTTGAGCTGCATTTTCCTGGCTTGCATATTTGTGCTGTACATTTTTGCCAAAGTATCCCATGCCTCCTTTGGCGTACTTGCATCCTGAATATGCACAATCATAGAATCCGAAATACTGATAGACAGCCAGTACATAACTTTTCTGGCTCTCTCATGCCATCCTTTAAATGCCTGCATTTCCTATTGATTGGGAACATTAGGAAGAATTGGTTCTTCTTCATTTACTGTAATGAACTCCCAATAGCCTTTTTCCATAAGGAAATTCGTCATTCTAAACTTCCATGCCTGGAAGTTGTTCTTGTCAAGCTTTTCAGTGACAATCTATGAAAGAGAATCAGACGCCATTACAAAACACTGCAAAATATTCTGTCACTGCAAAAAAACACAACTTTTGCCTCACACGGGCAGATCTACAAAACTGACGAAAGTGGTATTTGACCACACAGTCACTTCTTAGTGACGATTTTGCATCAACAGGCAACAAGCATGATTTTGCAACTCCCAACTCCCAATACGATGCAATTTCTGCAGTAACTTTTCACCGACCAGTAGAGCAGTGGTCGCACAGCAAAAACAGGGCCTTTTTCTGAGTGCCTGCAAAGAACTTTCGCCTTCAAAATGGGCCCTCACCTGCAGCATATACTGCGCTCTCGCCACACCGCGAAGGGTGTCTCAATCTGAGACAGTGCACTCTTGCACTTCTGGCTGTGCTACCTACAGAGGTTTGCTCCCAAACTTGAAATAGGAAAGCAACACTGGTCCTCTTACCAGGACACCGCGAACTTGGTTTGCTTTCTTGAGCTCCTTACCACAAACAAGGCTCTGATACCATGTGAAGATAGTGGGAGAGAGGGAAGGAGTCTCACTTGCGGCTTTCTCACATACACAATGGGTGAATACACACACAGGTGGAGGCTGAAAACAGTTTTCCTCTTCTTAGTTGTGAAAGCCAAAAGAACTCTAGTACAAAGAAATAGAATAACCCTATATGTGGGTCTCAAACCAAACTCAACTAACTAAGGTGGCATACTAACTGAGCCATGAACTAGAGTAGATAAGGATAGCTATCATCCAGTTATTATTCATGGGTGGTGTACCAACTGCATCTGCAGCTAACAAGTCGGTAACATAAATACACAATGGTCACCCTGGCATATCACGAGTGGAGCTCGATATCTCAACACTCGGATGTCTTGACCAGTTGATTCTTCAACTCAGTAAATTCATCCTTATTAAAGGAATATGCTGTCTACTTCGTTGGCCATTTCCCTGAGTTGATGTTCTACATTTTATAGTGCATGAATCTGTTTCTTTAACAAAGTATGCTCGATTTGAAGGTCACGGTGATCTGCTCCCATATGGTCAAGCTGGACAAAGAATTCTTCCTTCATTTCTTGGAGCCATCCTATTACAATAGGCATGCAGTCTTGTTGTAACTTAACCTAGGCTGTTAGCTTTGCAATATGTTTGTTCTATTGCTCCTTAGACTTTGCATATTCTTTCTCAAGTGCTGCAAGTTTGGCTTGTGCAATGGCAAGCTGTTGCTGCATTTCAGACTATTTGAGCATGAATTCATGTACTGCCTCTTTCTCTTTGACCTATTGCTGCAGTATTGCTTGTTTGTTCTTTTGGTGTTCAAAGTATTGTTGGAGTACGAGCATGGTGTGGTCATCCTGCATGCTTGACACTTTTGCCGGTGCTACCAATGCTTGTGTTTCCTTGACAAGAGTTTCCTACAAGTCTAGCTTGCGGATTGGAGAAAAAATTTTAAATGGGGTCTTGGGGGGTGAGTTGAGGGATAACCAGGCCACGTCGTCCTTGGGCTTTAGCCATGTTTCCTTTGGCATCATCGCTTTAGCTCATTGGTTGAGCTTGATCTTTTTGGATGATTTCTATTCTGCTTGCTGAGGAGGCATCTCCTCCTTGGCTAGTGGCGTGTCCCAAAGTGTGTCTACTAAGGACTTACCATATACCGCTTGCAATGCTTCATCTTGAGAATACTATGCCTCTTGCAAGTCTTGCGCTATTGCATCCTTCAATTGGTCGGATTCTTTTCTATCCTGTAGTTCTGTTCTGTCATGCATTTGTTTTCTTCTATCCTCTTGGTATTGTATAAGCACGTTTGGCATCTCTTCTTTGCTATGCGCTGCAAATTTGAACAACACTGTAATGAAGGGTGCAACAATCTTGGAATGTGCATTAGAGGTAGTCAAATCCTTCTTTGCAATCTCTCTCATCAGCAGACGTGAGTGTAATAGGTGAGCCCAACTTATGTGTGTGCCCTACTCGGCTACACGGAGTACTACGTAGGAATCCCAACTCATTGTGTTTAGCTTTACTAAAAGCTCCATCCTTTTGAGATACCACACCAGCTATTGGCGGGTGGTTGTATCTTGCACATTACTAACAAAGAAATAATTTTTCTATGTTTCAAGTAGTCCAAATTCCTTGTGCATCTCACTATCTACATTCTTTTTGTATGCAACTTCCTCCTTGATCAAAGGCAATTGAAAAACCTCCGAGATAATCTCTGGTGTCACCATGAGATTGTTGCTTAACATACCTCCAAATTTTTGGAAAGCTTCATAGTGTGCATCTGAAGACACTCTGAACAATCACTTAGGGCCAATGCACATGCAATCAAAAATATGTGGATGGTGGCACTGTCCTTCTATTTTACATGAGGGATCAAGTGGGCACACAAATGCAACCTCAGGTGTGCAAATTTGCACCTTCAAAAGACGAGGTGCCAAATTGAGTATAAGTGCAGAACACATTGTTGACTAGCAAAATAGACAGCCCTCCTAGCCATTTCCACCTCCACATCGAGGTTTACTTGAGATGTAGGGTATGCATATGGTGGCAGAGGGGAGCCTATACACAATAGCCGGTTACCCATTCTTCGTAGAAGGATGTCGCTCCAAAATTGCATGAACAAATTTTTTCCAGAAAAGAGCTCCTTGTTTAACATTCCAGTGCATAGCTACTGTGCAAACTAGACGCATGTTTTTGATTGTGTGTGCATTTTCCCTTTCATATGTGTTTACATACTAGAGCCACCCATGCTCATATTGAATGCATCTAGGTTGTAGGGTGGATGTGGGTAGACAATCTTGCCCATCCATGACTCATGTGTAGTGCCCATGGTGTGCTAGTCTATAAACACTATAAATCCCTTGAACTTCTCTTTAGGAAGGTAGCATAGTGGGATCAAGAGGAAATTCAAGCCCTTATGGAGCCACATGTCATGCTAGTTTTACAGCTCAATGGCCATGTTTACCTTTCCCTCTTAAAATTGCTCTGGAGGACCAATTGATCCTTCTAGCGTAGAGTGTTCCTTGATGCATTTCTCTAGCTAGATATAGATCTCTCATGGATTGCATTAGGTCACCTTCAAGGGCTTGAGATTGCAAGTGCCAGTCACTAGTTGAAGAGAACTCTTGACGTTCATGCTTTTGATGTGTAATATGAGAGGACCACCTCGATTTTCCTATGTGACACTTAATTCTTAGGTTCAAGTGGGAAGCCCTAATCTATTGTCATATGATGGACGTTGTAACCAAGCTCTCGACAACTTGTTCCAATCTACGGGCTGCATTTTTAAAGGTGTTTTTCGTGGCCTATGTGCAGCCTTGTCTTGTTGTGGCAACAGGTGCTCTCACGTAGAACTAAAGTGTTGATGAGGTTAGAAATAACTATAATTTCTTGCAAGCTCGGTTGAGCACCCTGGTGGTCAATACAAGCATTGCACTCTATTGGTCTAGATGGTAGTGGAAGGACTAGACTCACAAAATAAAATGAGTATGAAATCCTCATTGGCTGCTCAGAACACTTGGGTGCAAGGAAATCTGACATCTCTCATAGCATTCAAGTTTGCTCCGCCCTTGCACAGATCTTGGATGACAATTCCAAAGATCTCCCCTTATGCTAGACATGCCTCACGCATAATTGTGGCACAAGTCCCCTTTCCCTACACTAGACATGACTCGTGGGTGATTGTGGCACAAGTCCCCTTTCCCTATGGGCAATAGTGGCATGTTATGTTTGCCTAAATATCCTGAAGTTATAGCAAACACTAGTGGGAGGTGTAGAGTTGCTTCGCTCATGAGGGCACATAGCAAGCATAATAGAAAACACTAGTGGAAGGGGTGGAATTTCTTCTATGGAGAAGGTAGTACATGTTGATGCTTATCGTTATCGGGTGCCCTCATAACCAATGTGCAATGCACGGGAAAATCCACATCCGAGAACTTGTGCAAAGAGATGTGGCCACAAGCACGCCTCTAAGTTGGGCACTACAAGGTTTGAGTCAGCTTTACTAGTGGATGCTCGAAGAGAACGAGGTTGGCACTCAATACACCTACTTTCTACTAGGAGGTGAATGAAAAGCAAAAAGCAAAGCACTATGTGCTAAATGCAATGTGCAATATGCAAGTGTAAAGTGCTATATGCCAATTGCAAAGTGCTATGCACCTAGCACAATGGCTTGTATTTATTAGGGTGATCAAGTACCATGGACCTTTTTCAAGGTCCCTTTTTTATCTATTTATTAATCATTAATCTATCTATATTTATCTATTGCTAATGGCTCCTTTGATTTCAAAAAATTGTAATTTACAAAGCTAACATTATTTCCACATAGAATCAATCATAGACAAATTGTAATTTAAAGTATAAAATTCCCAGCTATGTGTTTGGGTGGAGAGGTTACGGTGGGATGTTGCTTGACAAGAAGGTGAGAGGCATTTAGTTGTTTGCATTGTTTAGGTGATTAAGCTTAATTTAACATCCCTTGAGAGGCGACAGATGATGGCATCTGAGAGGCGATAAATGATGCATGCACGCATGCGAGAGAGAGAGAGAGAGAGAGAGAGAGAGAGAGAGGGGGGGGGTAGATATAAGGGCATAGAGTGAGAGAGAGGGGGCGGGGGAGGGTGGATATAAGGGCATAGAGGAAAGAAGGAATATTGTAGAGGTAGCCATATCCAAAAACTTTGATTAATTTGCCTCATATTCCATAGCTTAATCGGCCATCGCACTCAATTCCTTCCATAAGCTTATGTTTTTTTTTGTAGAAATTCAAAATTGTATTAGAAAAAAGAAAAGAGTAATTACAAAAAGAAAGGAAGTTCCTTTTCATAAGAAAGGTAGAGCTTCATGTGCATATCCACCCTAAGGCTTTACAAGCATCATTTCTAATCCAATAAAGGAAATTGTCTTGTGGTCTCATCTAAGCAGTTTTCAATCGGCATCCTGCCCTAGGGACTTCTTTGGAACACCACTCCATTCCTGAAGTTCCATACTATCATCGAGAGTAAATCTCTTAAGGGTTGCATCATTTGTTAGATTAGATCATTTTGACCTCCTTTGTGACCCAATAAAGCGATCTTCCATTTTGTAGCTTCACTGCTATGTGCATATAGTTCAATTTCCTTTCCAATTCCCTCCAAAGCTCCTATGAAATTGAGCATTCCCACATTAAGTGCAAATGATTCTCTTTAAAACTGTTACAAAAGGGGCAAGAGGGTGGAACTATGGGGTCCCACTTCGAGATCCTCGCCCTAATTGGAAGCTTGCCACCACAACTCTCCAAAGGATAAAGTTCAGTTTAAATGAGGGGTTTTCCTTCCACACCCTACTCAGTTTTAGGTCCCAGAATGCTAATATATGAAGAGGGGCATGTAATTTCCACTGACTCTTGTCCAGCACCACAACAATGTTCGTGAACTCTCTCTAAAATCCTAAAGGTTAAGCTTAGGGCAGCCTTGCCCGTAGGCCATACAAAACCTCTAAAGTGAGTGACATCTTGAAAGAGATGGCTCATCAGCCAGTCTACCTTTATTTTGTTTATCAGATCCCCAATTACATGGGTTTCCACCACATTAAGTCCAAAATTCCTAGCTACATGCTTAGGCTGCAGCCATTTGTAGCCACCAAGGTCCCAGATTTTCTTGAAGGTGATCAGACATTTTTTGAAGAGTTGAGTAGCCACTTTGGGGTGACTTTTAATTATCAGAGGGCCATGAATGAGTGCCTAGTCAGATAGACACAAGGATATTCCTAGTGACGTGTCTCCATACAAAGTCCCAAGCCCTCCCTATGAGCATCCTTTCACCTCGGCTTTCTAGATTTGAACCATCCTTGTCAAAATCTCTAATTGAGGCACCCTGAACTTATAGTTTGACAAGATAGTATCTTCCAAGGTAAGTGAATCCCTTTAGGTGCATTCATGCAAATCAGTCTACGAGCCATTTCCCCATGGTTGAATACTTCCCAATTGCAATAAACTTTTTGTGTAGCCCTTCATTTTTTGCCTTCACCTTAGCCAGTAGTCCTAGGCCTCCTCCATCTTTTAGGGTGAACATCAATTTTGATTGAAAGGCATGCCATCTTCCTTCCCAAACGAATCTAGAGATACAACTATCTACCTTTTTTAAACACGTGTTTGAGAAAGGCAATATAGAGAGGACATAAACTAGCAAGGACTCGAGTATGTGCTTTGCTACCATCAGCTGAGCATCCTAGGAATCTAATAATTTGGCCCTTCATGATCCAGTCAAATTTAAAAATGCCTGTCCATTTTGGCTTCTCAGACCTAGGCTAGCCACAATGCTTTAGTTTTACCATTTTTAATGTTTGAGTCAAAAAGCTCCACAAATTCATTGAAGATATCCATAAAATTCTTAATATTCTCCTCAAATCTTTCAAGAAAACTCGTGTTGTTGCCTGTGAAAAACTGTGTGTAGCATACTGAATTATCTAGCATTTTCAAACCTTTTAAGTGACCTCTACTCAACTGATAATCTTTTGGCATAGCTTTGGTAATGGTATCAATTCGCTGATATTTAGCCCAAGCATTAGCAAAGAGCATTTTGGTCACGCTGCAGAATCTATTTCCAAGACCAATGGCTTGCATTGCGCACAGTATGAAATTCCTAGTTATTCAATCGTATGCTTTCTCCAGATCAATGTTTAACATCACATATCTCTCATTGTGAACCATAGCATGTTGAGAGTTCATGCTCAACACCATGTGATCCTGTGTGCATAGCACCATCATGTGATCATATGTGCATAGCACTAACCCAATAGTGTGCTTTGAAGGAAAGGGTTAGATGCCCTAACCCTAACCCTAAACGGGTTTGTATATATTCTACATTTTCAACTAAATCTAGTGTACAGTTAGTCATTTGTGGTGTGCTCTCTAATTGTGCCCTCTCTCCTCATCTCCACTCTTCTCCGGTAAAGAGCTTTTCAAGAAACACCAACTAGCTCTTGGTTTAACACATAGGAAGGACATTCCCTTTAAAGGGGTGTGATGGAATGTAATGCTCAGTCCTTCTTCAATTCCCCAGAATCGTCATCTTGAGGGAAGGCCTACTTCATGATGTTGATCTTGAGGGAAGGTGTTAAGAGTTCACACTCAACATCATGTGATCATGTGTGCATAGCACCATCATGTGATCATATGTGCATAACACTAACCCGATAGAGTGTTATAAAGGAAAGGGTTAGATGCCCTAACCCTAACCCTAAATGGGTTTGTATATATTCTACATTTTCAACTAAATCTAGTGTACAGTTAATCATTTGTGTTGTGCTCTCTAGATATGCCCTCTCTCCTCATCTCCACTCCTCCTCTCCCCTCTTCATATTTTGTCATAGCATAGTCAATTGCCATTACGGCATTAAGCACAACATCCTTTATATTCCTACGTGTTATGAACCTATATTGATTCAAGTGAATCACTCTGCCCAATATAAACTTAATTTGATTAACAAGAAGCTTGGAAACTATCTTATAGATAGTGTTAAGTATTGCTGACAGTCTCTTTGGCTTGGACTGAGTCTCTTATGAATCTTTGGGACCAGTTCTCCCCCACCTCTGTTAGGGCATTCCCATCCGAATTGTCCACTTCTCTTGTAGAAGTAGCATGCTTAAGGGAAGATGCCAAAGTGTACCTCAATGAATAATTTCTAGCTGTTTGGCAACTATAGGTCTAGGGCCTCCGGAACCTCCTTCCTTTTGTCCCACATGATACAAGCTTTTGGAGAAGCCCTCCAAGGCTGAATGGGTGGCATATAAAGCACTTTTCCAAGGATCAATGCAATTGTGCTAAGCTTCGGAAGTAAGAGTTTGTTAAGAACTGGAAAGTGGATTCATACTAACCACTCATGCTGAAGAACTTCCTCTAGAGTGAAGGAAGCACTCCAAGGGATGGCATAGACCAAGTTGCCCCAGTAACCCATCTGTTAAAGATAGTGTAAATTGCACTATCCACATGGGGCATGGGGGCAAACCCTAACCCTAACCTTAAGAGGTTCACATGTAGATCTTCATGTTCATTGTCAATACACTTAGTGTACAAGTAGCTATATTGTGTGCACTCCTCTCTCTCTCCCTCTCTCACTTCCGCTATCATGGTATCAGAGCCGATGGTGCTCCCATTCCCTTCATGAGTGTCAAGCCCTCCTTGCATGAGGCATCTTCCATTGAGAGACATTTCTATTAGAGAGAGTGAAAGCCATTGTTTCGTCAAGGCATGAAAGCCCTTGCTTCCATAAAGGTACAAGCCCTCTCCTTGAGGCATCTTCCATTGAGAGAGATTTCTGTTAGAGAGAGTGAAAGCCGTTGTTCCGTCAAGGCACGAAAGCCCTTGCTTCCATAAAGGTACAAGCCCTCTCCTTGAGGCATCTTCACAATTTCTTCAGCTCTTCACGTAGAGCTCATCTTCATCTTCGATTTGAGATAGAAAACTCAAGATTCTGCTTCCTGGAGCTCAAGTTATGCTGTTTTGAGTGTGCTCATATGTTTCTGTACTGAGTGTTTAAGGTAATTTGAGAGATTCATTCTTTGTTCTTCTAAGAGTTTGAAAGATTAGATATCCCTTGAGTATCCTACTATTGGCTACCATTCTCTGTCTCGAGAGAAAGAGGGAGAGTTCCTCAAGCCTTAGCTAAGCTCTGCACTTAGAGCCCTACATGTACTTGTGCAAGAGCTTATTCAAGCAAAGCCCCGGCAACCAAGTGCCAGCCAACAAGCTCTCCATCCTCTGCGCTCTAGCCTCCTAAGAAACTTTCCTACAACCTCAAGCAAAAGTCCTGAGCAGAGACAAGAATCGCTTATTTTGGTGTACAGCCAAGGTGAGCTGCTGCTCCTCCCCGTGAGCTACTGCCCCCCCCTCTCCCTCTCTCTGCCCCCTCTCCCTCGCTACCCCCCCTCTCCCCCCCTCGCTGCTCCTCCTCTCCCTCCCCTCTCACTAGCCCCCTCTCCCTCCTCCCTCACCCTCCCTCTCCCCTTCCTCCTCCCTGCCCTCCCTCTCCCCCCCCGCTACCCCCTACCTCTCCCTCCCCGCCCAACCTCTCCCCCACTCGTCAGCCCCCCTGCCCCCCTTCTCCTCCCCCGTCATCCCTCTCCCTCGCCAGCCCCCCCGCTACCCCCCTCCCCGCTGCCCCTTTCTCCTCTCCCCTCCCCCACTGCCCCCCTCCCCACTGCCCCCTTCTCCTCCGCCCTCCCTCTCCCCCGCCAGCATCCCCGCCCCCTTCTCCTCCCCCGCCCCCTCCCTCGCCCTCCCTCTCCCCCCCGACTGCTCTACCCCTCCCCGCTACCCCCTTCTCCTCCGCCCTCCCTCTCCCCCGCTAGCCCCCCCGCCCCCTTCTCCTCCCCTGCCCCCTCCCTCCCCCACGCTCTCCCCCCCTGCTGCTCTCCCCCCAAGGTGACCCCCCCTGAAAAAAAAAAAAAAAACCTCCTCCCTCTCCCTCCCCGCCCCCTTCCTTCCTATCTCAGCTCCCCACGCCTCCCCCTCAGCCTACCTCCATCTCCCCTCTCTCCTCCCCTCTCTTTCTCCTTCTTCTTGCCCCTCTCTTTCCCTTCCCTTCCCCTCTCTCCTACCCTCTCTTTCTCCTTCTTTCTGCGCCTGTGTTCAGGGCGTCCTGGGCAATAGTTTCACGGATGGAGCTTTTTTAGTATTGGAATCAGCCTTTTCACATCGATTGGTGAATGGATCCCCATTCAGCCAATCTCCATCCATCTCCATCGGCCGCAAGAACCGTCATTTTTTTAGAAGACGAGCTGCAGCAGCTTAAGAAAGATGTGGAATTAGAGGGCTCCACATCACTTTTCGCCTGCATCTTTGGGTCACACCCTTCTAGATCACAAGCTAGAGACTGGATGCTGGCGGCGTTACTAGGAGACCTTGCCCCTCACCTCAGGGATATTCGACTTTTGGGACGTGGATTCTTCCAAGTGGTTTTCGACTCCCACGAGTCCATAGCCCTTGTTCTAAAAGCTAATCCCCTGGCTTTGGGTTCGAGGAGGATCTTTCTTTTGCCCTACACCTTGGGCTTCGATCTGATTGAGGAGGACAGGCAGGTCACATCACTATTCATTAGGTTTCATGGTCTTCCTCAGGTCTACCATCGACTGCTTACTACTATCGAAGCCACATTCGGAGTGGTCACGGAGATCCCCTCCCTTCCTGGCATGCCTTCTTCCTTGGCAGAGGCAGTCAGTGCAGACGGGGTGCCTTGTGTTAGGGTCATTGTCTCTGACCCTAACATCTCAGCTGACCACATTATGCTTCAGCGTCCAGACGGCTCTCTCCTTCGACAGAGAGTCAAGATTTCAGGTAGATAGGACCAGTGCAGGATTTGCAGGACCCTTGGTCACTTTGCTAGAGACTGCCCAAGGAAGAGAAAAAGACCCAAGAGGTCTTCTGGTGTGGCTCCTTCATGTACTACCACGAGTGCACCTCCCCAACACCCTGTACCATGCACTCCAGGACCACCAAGAGCAACAGGGTGCCCTGCTTCGTGCACCCCAGGACCACCAGGGGCAGCAGGGCGCTCAATGCCTGCAGCACACCCAGTACAATGATGGAGAGCTATCAGAGCGGCTCCCTTACCTCAAGAGGAGACTTTTGATCCTATTCCAGACAGATGCCTTCCAGACTACAGACGCCTTCCAGACTCCAGAGGTGGATGTTGTTGTAGCCTCAGACACTATAGTTCCACATCAGGAGGGGCCTTTAGATCCACTAGCCCCAGTCACTTTGGTCTCTGACCTCTTGGTTTCTGACCACGACGGGACTACAGGTACTTCTTCCCCGCAGATTGTTCCTGCCACAGTCAGGACAACCGAGAAAGTGCAAGCGTAGATGAGGGCTCTTGATTCCTCTTCACCCCAGCCACAGGCGTCCTCAACCCCCAACTCCAGTTCTGCTGATAGAGGCCTAGAAGGTCCTTCTCCTCCATCTTTCATGAGTGCAGGTCTTCTTCGCACTCCTCGGCCAGACTTGCTTATCAGGAATTCTTTTTTGGCACTGGCAGATTCAACGACTTTCATGGATGATGAGGAGTTTGTGCCCTCCACCTTAGGGGTCCCGGTCATTGGGATTCCTTCTGACAGGGCCTCCCTTTCAGCAAGTGTGGGGATCCTTTCACCTGTTGAGTTTCCTGCCCTCAGCAGGAGTGTTTCAGCCCAGGGGAAGCTAGTCTCCTCTACTAGGTCGGGTAAGCCTTTCCATCCAGCATCCTCCTGTCGATGAGGATAGTCGGCTGGAACATACAAGGCCTAGGCGAAGTTCCACACCGTTGCCGTACGCAGCTGATCGGGAACCAACTTCATCCAGGCGTCACTGGAGGTGCTATTGATATCCTTTTTATCCAGGAACACAAGCTGGATGCCAGTGATTGCTCTAAGTCTGGCAAACTGCTTTCAGGACATACCTTCTGGTCGCCTGCTATGGGCACAAGGGGAGGTACTTGCATTTCGGTCTCTCTTTCTATTCTCCCCTTGGTTGCTGGTCATGGTATTATCTCCCCTTCTAGAGCTCAATGGATCATTATTTTGATTGGATGGCGTAAGATTGGTCTTCTCAATCTTTATGCTCCCAACAACAGAGGGGAGCGGATCTCCTTTTGGAAGGAGTTACTCTCTTGGGCCCCCATTGTAGATTCTTGGATCATTGGTGGCGACTTCAACATGGTTGAGTTGCCTTCAGACAAAAAGGGAGGCAGACAAGGTGGAATTCATTCTTTGGAGAGGGCAGCCTGGGATGCCTTTCTCTTTCAGCTCAGTGATAGAGACACTTGGTTGGATGATGCCTTTCATATTATGCCACAGTCACTCCTATACCCTTGGTCGAACAGGAGAATACACATGCCCATTCATGCACGGATTGACAGATTTTATGTAGACGATTGGGCACTTGACAGAGGAGGATCTGTATGCATTTCTACTGGGGTTTCCACCTCAGATCATTTTCCAGTGGTGTTGCAGATTCTTGAGCCTCATCGGAGAGGATGCTCTACCAGTGTCAGGATTCCGGATGCTTTTTATGCAGAGGAGAGCCTCACAGAGGATATTCTATAGATTTGGGTTTCTCACATACAGGGTGGAGCTGTCCATCCATCTCAGGTAGCTGCAGCCTTATCCGAAATTAGTGACTATTATCATTCAGTCGCTGATTCTAGGAGACGTGAGATTCTCAAATGTGAGATTGGTATACGCGAGTAGTTAGCGTCCCTTCAGAGGGAAGAGTAGAAGAGGCCCACAGATGCTTGGATTCAGGAGCACCTTGTTGCAGCAAGGGCTCATTTGCAGACATTGTTGGATCAAAGAGTAGAGTATGCCTTTCATGCACGGGAATCCTTTTGGATTCAGATGGGTGGTAGGCTCAACAAACACTTTTTCTCTACTCATGGGCCCAGACATAGTAGAGATAGTGTTTCGCCGCTTGTTGACTCAGACAGGGTGTTACAGTCAGATCCTGATGCTATCATCCGTGTAGCTTCAAATTTTTTGCATCCCTTCTTACTACAGATCCAGGCACACGGTCCATTGATGATGCCAGAGAGGTTATTTGGCAGTGTATCCCTGTATTGGTGAAGGATGTGATGTATGTTTCTCTAGATGCACCTTTCACCAATGCAGAATTCAAGACTGCATTACTTGCCCTTCACAAGGGCAAGTGCCCAGGTTCATATGGACTTACCCCCTCCTTTTTTATTACTTTTTGGGAGCAGATTGGTGATCACATTACATCAGCCCTGTAGGGCATGTGGGACTCTGGTGAGATGCTGGACTCACTCACAGATGGTCTCATTCATCTCATCCCAAAGGGGGGTAATAGGAATCTTGTGTCTCAATGGAGACCCATCACTCTTTTGGGCACTTTTTACAAGAATCTGGCGAAAGCCATTAGTCTGCGGCTACAGGTTTTTCTTCCAGATTTGATTCATGACATGCAGACAGGGTTTGTGCATGGCAGAAGTACTTTTGATAATATTTTCTCATTTTGGGAGGCCTCAGAATGGGCCATGCAGAGCCGCCAGAGATTGGCCATTCTACTCTTGGACTTTGAGAAAGATTACGACAAAGTAGACTGGGATTTCTTAGAGGGTACTCTATCTCGCTTTGGTTTTTCAAATGCATGGATTAGAGGAGTATCCTCTCTCTATAGATCAGCCCATAGGCAGTTGCTCATTGGGGGGGTAAGAGGGGACAGGTTTCAGATTTCTAGATCCGTCCGCCAGGGATGTCCTCTTGCCCAGTTTCTTTTTCTGTTTGTGGCAAAAGCTATGAGTATCTACATTAGATCTCAAGCTGATATTTATGGGCTGAGGCTTCCTATCCGTTGGGAAGAAGAGCTCCTGGATAGTGAGTTGGCAGATGACACGGCTGTTTTTTTGGATGCCTCCCCCAGGACACTCACTTCCTTCCGGACAACCTTGGATTTGTTTTGCAGGGCTGCAGTTGCACACATTAATTGGCATAAATCCAATGGTTTTTGGATTTGCGAGGATGACACCCCGGATTGGGGTAATGATATTGGCTTCACTTGGGTACAGAGGGGCTTCTCCGTCAGATATTTGGGCTGCTAGGTTGGGGTGGGCATCTCTCCCTCACAACAGTCTGCTCCGGTGTTGGAAAGCATCAGAAGAAAGCTCCTTTTCTAGAGCTCAGCCAAACTTGCAAGGTGGTGGCGGTTAACCAGGTTCTTCTAGCCACAACATGTTTTGTATGCTCTTGTTGGTGCCACTCTAGGGATTGTATCACTCAGCTTAAGAGGCCTGTACAAAACTTTTTATGGAGTGGTCTAGATGGCACAACTGATGTTACAGCCAGGGTGGCTTGGGAGACCTTGATTCTTCCTACAAGAGAAGGGGGTTTGAATATCATTGACCCAGATCTACAGTGCAGAGCTTTACTCTGCAAGTTTGTTGTGAGAGGGCTTATGCTAGGACAAGAGCCTTGGAAGGATTTTTTTATCAGATGCATACAGTCTTGCACGCCCACTTCAGGAGAGGATTGGACACACAGTACTAGATGGGTTTTCACCACAGCCCACCTCAGGTCTCCCTCTTCCCCTCTTATGGTTGCTATCCTGAAAGCATGGGCTAGCTTCAGGAGTACTCTTCGCAGGATTCCCCCATCCACCCGTGAAGAGATTGAAAGGCAGCCTATCATGTGGAATGACAGGATTTTGGATGAGCTTGGCAGACCACTTGGAGCTTCTCCTTACATGCAGTGGCCAAGATGGGAGAGGGGCCCTGCATCTACAGTGGGAGCATGGAAAGCCTTCAAGAAGCTTCCTGCAGACCAACAGGCCCAAATGGTTCTTAATCTCAGAGGGAGTGCAGGGAGAGTCAATAGATTGATGCAGCCTTACCCTTGGATTGGGTGGACACAGATGACATGCCTATTACTTGCTCCACCTGGATGGGGGCATTTTCCAGATTGGGAGTTCCTTTACAGGTGATTGCTTTTCTTGACCCACATAAGGATGCCTTAGTATTTGATGTTTCTTGTGGGGGCAGGTTGTCCAGATCCACAAACAATATCTTGTTGGAGGTACCATTTCAGCCAGTCAAGATAGTGGGCTTCATGGAGCATGGCTCTCTTTCACAGTGGTACTTGGATCCTGACCCGCTTCTCCTCGCCCTTGGCTCATGGAGGCTGTGGCTCTGTGGAGGTGTCCCAATTGAGTTTTTGTAGTGGGACCCTGGGGAATGGGAATGGATAGATGAAGGGCACTGAGAGAAGGGCATCCCCTTCTTTCATTACACGGTTAGTAATGCCAGGAAATTCCAGCTCAGCTCTAGGGGTTGGAAGCCTACCAGAGCTCCTCATTGGGAGAACTTTCAGATTTCTACTGACTTGCAGAGAATTTTTTGGCAGAGGCTCTGGAAATCCCACCGAAATAGAAAAATCACTCTCTTCTTTTGGCTTTTTATTCATGGTGGGATAGCAGTGAACCATTGGAGATCCAAGTTCGGAGCTGACCCTTCTTGCCCTCGCTGCCTTTCTACTTTAGAGACAATACAGCACTGCCTATGGGATTGCAGACAGGCGAGAATCATATGGAAGGGGATTGCAAGACTTTTTAGCACTTTTGTTCACCTACGTTTCTATATGACCTGGGGATCAGTGGCTTGGCTTACTCTTTTAGGGCCCCAGGTATTTTTTGAGAGACTTGACTCCTCTTGGGCTCTTCACATCCGACGACACCTTGTGGAGTCATGCTCTCTAGAGGATGTTCTGGCCACTCTTTTCAGGGCTACTCACTCCTCGGTCAACTCTCCATGGGAGATCCTAGCTAGCATTGCAGCATGGCACATTTGGAGAGCCAAGTGCACTGAGGCTTTGGAGGGTTCTCAGGTTCACCCTTCTCAGATCTTGGCCAGTACTTGGATAGATACGATACACACTTCGATGGCCATTTGGGCGACCATGCAAGGATCATCTCGAGCAGCCTCCCCTAGGAGAGTTACTTTTCTTAGAGATTGGAGAGACTCTCCCTTCTTTGCTGAGACTTCTACAAGGTTGAGATGGCATTTTCAGCCTCAGCCTTGGTTTCTTTCTACCTCATTCCTCTGAGGTGTTTTTATTACATGCTTAGCATGGTGTATTTCTGCACAGAGCTTGCTCTAGCGGGTTTCTTTCTTACTTAATAGAAGTCTCTTTTTTGGGAAAAAAAAAAGTCCCGAGTGATTCTCAGCTAAGGCCTTAGCAATGGCAACAACACAACGTGCTCCACGCTCCCGAGCCGTCTCCAACTAGCCTCGTTAATGAATTTCTCCAACTCGACTTCCATGAGCCCCCAAGCTCCTCGCCAGCTCCTGAAGCTACACCTCTGTCGACAAGGCAACGACCATGGCTCCTATAGCTCTGCCACAGACGGCCTCCAATCTGCACTTCAACAGCCACACTGTATGTACCAAGCTTCCAACAACGAGCTTTCAACAACTCTCAGCTCCACGCATGCTGATCGCAAAACGTGGCTACCACAACAGCTCCTGGTGAACCTTTGCTCTAGACATCAACGATGGCACCAGAGCAAGTGATTATGCTCACAAGCGACTGACTACCCTATCTTGTGAAAGGCAACCGAGGTACTCAGGACCTTTGAGCAGCTAAGGCATCATCTTAGAAGCTCGGAGACTCTAGCAACGCACGTAACTTAAGCGCTTCAGACTTCAACAGCCAAACAATGTCCTCCAATGACTCCATGGAAGCTACGACAGGCTTCAATGGCTCCCCGAGCACCTCCTTACAGCCACAGCCAGAGCCTTCAAGTCCTCTAATAGCAAGAGGATGACCACCGGCAACAACTCCACAACTATTGACTCCCATCTTCATAAAGCATCAATGGCCAATACTCTCTATACAAACAACACATCCACTCAATGCTATGCCATAACAGGCATGCTATGCCACAACGACTCACAACTGATCGGCTCAATCTTCCTTGGTGGCTCTACAGCACCGAGCTCCCAATGACAGCCTCAACTCCAAGTGCCATAACACACAAGTGTCCATCAATGCCTCGCCGCCAATACCCTGTCACCGTCCTACGCTTCTCATCTTCATTGTTGTTAGTCTGCTTTCCCAAGGTTCTCACACCTTAGGAAATGCCACGTGGCAAACCAAGTTGGTTAAGTTATTTAGTCTTGGGTTTGGCTAGTCTAGTCCTTGGTCAAGATAGTGCCACGTGACAGATAGCCTCACACCAAGGTTAGAACAACTGACCCTGGGTTAGCCACAGTGGTCCTTGAAGTGCCACATCGTAGATAGGCCTATCTGTAGCCACCCAGCTCACTTGTACCACATGGTTAGTGATTGGCCACACCATCAACCTACCATGTCATCATGACATGTGGTAGTGCCATGTTAGATGCCACATCAACATGACAACATGGCAGATCATCCTTCTAGGCACAATTGCCTCATCATAGGCACAGTTGTATTCTACATGTGACCACCAATCTGCCACATCACCCTCCATGCTACATCATCATTTTTTATCACCCTCTTGGGATCAAAATTTGGCCATCCTTTCGGGAGCCATAACTTTTGATCCAGGAGAAATTGGAGGTGATCCAAAAAGCAAAATTGCTTGCCAAATCGTGCTCTATGCGCTGAGCACCTCAAATCTGCCATCTGACTTTTCCATAGGCTAGCATCATTGAATCCTCATCATCGGAACCACCGCTTGATCCTTTACAGTGCAAGTAGCACTTAAAATGAATCAAGATAAAATTTACTTGCTGTATTTTGCGATTCGATGTGTAGTCTAGCTATAGACTAGCACTGCCATAGAGGACATCCAACTCCACCAAGCCAAGTCAGCCATTGCCACATTAACCGATTAGTTCCCGTCGGCGTCAGTACCATCAGATCTATCATCGGTATTCATTTTACACATCTGACACCAGTTCAGTTCTCTTGGCATTCAACAGTTCATCACTTAGTGTGACACTTGGCAGAGTTCTCCCTCTCGGATTCAGGATTGTTGCATTCTTCTTGAACGCACATATGCCACCCATCTTTAATCACATTTGTCGACTATTTTTTGGCATTGGTTCCTACACACATACATCAACCGTGTATAGCCTCTTGGCTATCTCAACATGCAGTCGTCATCACTTTCTTATAGGCTTGATAGTTGGCACATAGTTGTTCTCACATGACTTGGTTTTGGCTGTTTAGCGTAAGCCCCACAATGGCAGCTCTCACACAGTGTTCTCATGGGTAGACACTCTCACCGATACACGGGTAAGCTCTTGCACAGAGCACCAGACCGTCTCCATCATGGAGTTATCCACATCATGCAGTTGATGATACACTAGTCATGACTCCGGACGAGATCCGTGAGTGGAAAGAGAACCTTCTTTGACCATTCTTGCCACAAGGTATGTACCAATCTATGATGCAGACTCAAGCCTCATTGGCCTTGATAGATCGGACACAGATGTTCCACATGTTAGCATGGATCAGCCTGCAGTTTCTGATCATGCACAGTCCTCGGTAAGCCCTTAGCTCGGGGGGGTCACTATGTATAAACCCTCTATATCACGTGCGTTCAAGGCCTATTTTTAAAATCCCTTATCTGTAAAAAAATTCATTAATAAAATGTACCCCTTTTCTATACAAATTTGTAGATTTTTTCCAAAACTATTTTAAATAGTCCCTTATGTATATTTATTTCTGTAAATTTTAGAAATAAAAAAAATCCTTCTGTTGAACTCACGTGACAGGGTTACATATGATGAGTGACCCCCCCGAGGCCCTTAGTAAGAGGCACATTCGGCAGTAAGCCCTCATGAGGCATATTTGATGGTAAGTCCTCAGTACGAGGCAATCTCATCTACATTAGCGCAGACTGATTCTAGTGATGTACAACCATCACATTCATGCATGGATCCAACTCCATCCTTTGCTATAGATTTAGATACGTAGCAGGATTTCACCTATGATCATGTAGTTGTTTAGCAGGTAAGTCCTCAGTATAGGGCACTCACATCTTCTGCCGCATGCAGAGATTCATGCCACAATGCATTTAGCTCTTCAAGCAATTCCATTCCAGCATCCATCACTAATGCCTTCACCTCTTACATAGAGCATATCATGGGCTCAGTTCTCTTGAGCAGTTCAGATCAGCAGATCAGTCTTCAGGACATTTCAGTATCGGCTCAGTCATGTTGCATTGCACCTCCCTTGGGTCTAGTCATCACCACCACCTCTTTCAATCAGCAGATCATTCCTCAGCACAAGGATACCTATGCATCAGTGCGGTCCTGCCCTAGTGCAGTGGACATTATCAGGTTTAGTCATAGCACAACCTAGGGAGACTCAATGTTTCATCATGCACTTATGGCTATCATATATAGTCTAGTTTTGATGAAAATTAGTGTGGATCCAGGATTACAGATCAATCCCTTCATCAGCATTTGGCACTGCATATGCCTCAGGGACATCTTATGTACTTTTAGTTGTATTTTAGGCTTCTGGCATTTACGCTATCAGCTCCACCTCAAGCCTTTGACAGATGCTACATCTCATGCTGATGGATGTTTAGCCATGCACACATTAGACGACCTTCAACACATGATAGTTGAGCATATAGGTTTGATACCTTGTCACTTTTACTGGCCTCTTCATTAGTAGAGTAGCCTATCACATCTGCACCTTCGGCCCCAAATTTTCAACCCTAGATCACTCTGTCTACATCGACTATGTAGTCTTCTATGAACCTGTACCATTTGATAGAGATTATACTTCTATTGCAGCATACGTCACACACTGCTATCACTTCTTTTGGGTTGCTAACACCCTCATATGTCACAACCTGCCGGATCACATGTCCATCGCTACTTAAGAGGGCGAAACCCACGATATGTATAGGATCTCGTAAGTTGTACTCATTGTACATGCTTCCGCTACATAGTCACTATGCTCACTCGTGCACATACTACTATGATTTCTTTCAGTTTTCTTTTCAGTTTTGGATGCTATCATATGCACCAAACGAAATCCACAAACAAGTCTTGTACATGCACCAAACGAAATCCACAAACAAGTCTTGTACCCCCAGTGCAATTTAAGAGGGGGTGTTAAAGATAATGTAGATTGCACTATCCACATAGGGCATAGGGACAAACCCTAACCCTAACCCTGATCCTAAGGGGTTCACATGTATAACTTCATGTTCATTGTCAATACACTTAGTGTACAGGTAGCTATATCATGTGCACTCCTCTCTCTCTCCCTCTCTCACTTTCGTTATCACGATCGAGCTTGAAACCAACCATTCCTGTTTACCTGCAAACAAGATCGTCGCTTGATCAAATCCTCGTCCCACGAAGCGAAAGTCCACGAGGGTCGCTTTCCCCTAGTATGCCGAAAGAAACTACTTGGGGATTCTTCCTCCGTTCGGATCTTGCCCAGGAAGAGCATAAAGACACCACAGTCTCGCGAGTAAGCAACTATATTCGCAACAAATAGAGCGTTTTGGGTTGGATGTCCAAGTGTAGGAGAAGAAATCTCCTTGCATCTCCTTCAAGATCTCCCTCTTTCTAAGGTTAATGCGTTGGAGGTCGTGCTTGAGGCAGGCGATTTCAATAACATGCAGTCCATCCAGACCATTCTTCAATGTCTTTACAAAAGAGATGGAAGTATCTCCAACTGGTTCTTTGCTTCACTAGTCTTCTGAACTTTATGGGCCACGATTTCCGCTGGTGATTACACACGTTTTGCGTCAGCTTGACCCCTCTTGTTGGTGGGCACTGGGCATCCCGAGGGAGCTTAATGGAGCTCAATAGAGCTTCGAGCCCTAACCCTTAGCAGAGATCTCCACAAGCTTATGTTAATCAAGCATCACAATTCCTTCCACAAGCTCATGTCAGGCATCACAATTCTTTCGTTAATCATGCATGAAGCTCCCTTCGATTAATTCAAATAGCCATTTTTCCAACGTTGTCACAATTCAGTCCAATCGCTTAGGATAAGCGTTTAATCGAGCCCATGATTAGCGTTTAGTCGAGCCCAAGCAAATTAATTAATAGGGCGTTTTTGCTAGTTTCCTTGTACTTGTGGCAGGCCTTGAGTAAGATTGCAAATTTGTTTTGTTGTTTGGAGTTCCCTTCCATTTGCATGGTTGTATCATGGCCTTCTTCCTATGGGAATTCTTCCATTCTTGCGTACTACCACATCCTCGAAGCAAGCCTTCCATCACCTCCATGCATCAGGTACCTCCCTGGACGCTTCTACTTTTGCCTCTCTCTTGCGAGCTTGTGAGAATCCCAAGGCTCTTCTGGATGGCAAGCGCCTCCATCACTACATAATCAAAGCTGGCCTCGAGAAAAATCTCCTCCTCGCACACCTCATTTTGCGGATGTATGATAAGTGTGGAACTCTTGCGGATGCAACAGCTTGGTTTGCCACAATGCACGATCGAAACGTGCTCTCGTGGAATGCCATGCTCAGAGCACACGTACATCATGGCCAGGGTAGGAGGGCTCTTATGCTCTTTGATCAGATGGACCAGGAGGAAATTCATCCAGACAAGATCACCTTTGTTAATGTTTTTTGTGGTTGTGCCCGCGAGGGGGACCTGCTTGAAGGTAAGCGGATGCACGCCTGTGCTGTGCGAATGGGCCTTGAATTGGACATGTTTGTGGCAACAGCAATCGTCGATATGTATGGTAAGTGCGGCAGCCTCCATGAAGCACATAGGACGTTTGAAAAAATACCTGAACGTGACGCAATCTCGTGGAATGCCATGTTTGCAGCATATGCCCAGCATGGAAACGGAAATGACTGTCTTTTCCTCTTTGGTAAAATGCAGAGGGAAGGGGTGCTACCAGACAGGTTTACCTTTGTCAACATACTGTCTGCGTGTGCCAGCCAGGCAGACCTTCCAAAAGGCAAGCAAATGCACTTCCACATGATCTGTGACGGTTGTGAGGGTGAGGTTATCATGGGGACAGCCCTTGTTAGTATGTATGGTAAATGCGGCAGCCTGGAGGATGCAAGGAAAATTTTCAACGAAATGCCTTTGCGGGACATGATCTCCTGGAATGCAATGATTGCCGGGTATGCCCAGCTAGGGCATTCTAAGGATGCCTTTCAACTTTTTTATCAGATGCAGTGGCATGGGGTGCTCCCGAATAAAGTCACCTTTGTCAGCATTTTTGATGCATGTGCTGCCCAGGCATCCTTAGGTGAAGGCAAACAGATGCATTCGTGCCTTGTCTGGAGTGGGTGTGAGCTGGATGTTGTTCTTGGGACTGCCCTCGTCAATATGTACTGCAAGTGTGGCAGTCTCAATGATGCATGGAGGATTTTTGAGAGTTTGCCAGAGCGAAACTCGATTTCCTGGAATGCTATGATTGCAGGGTTTGCCCAGCAGCAGCGTGAGAAAGATGCACTCAAACTTTTCGACCGAATGCAAGGAGAATGGGTCAATCCTGACCGGGTTACTTATGTCACTCTTCTTGAGGCATGTGCCAGTCTTAAAAGCCTGGCCGAAGGTGAGCAAATTCACATTAGTGTAGTGGGATGTGGTTTTGAGTCAGATAGCTCTGTTGTTACTTCTCTCGTCAAAATGTATGGAAAGTGTGGCAGCGTGGAGAACGCACGAAGGATCTTTCATAAAATGGATGAGCAGAATGTGGTCTTGTGGAATGCAATGATAACGTGCTATGCTGAGAATGGGCTATTGAATAATGTCCTTGGACTAGTGGACAAAATGTACGAGAAGGGTGTGAACCCTGATGAGATCACCTTTGTCAATCTGGTTTCTGCTTGTGCAAGCCAGGCAGCACTTTTTGAAGGTAAATGGATCCACTCAGATGTGATCTGCCATGGATTTGAGACAGATATCACAGTGGGGAATGCACTTATCAACATGTACGGCAAGGGCGGGAGCTTGGATGATGCCTTACTTTTGTTTAAGAAAATGCCGAAGCAGAATTCTGTATCATGGACCAGCATGATTGCAGCATACATGCAATGTGGGCATGGGATGTTTGCTATTCAATTGTTTGACCAAATGGAGAAAGAGGGAATGGCACCTGACAGGGTAACTTTTATCAATGTTCTTGATGCTTGTGCTGGCCAGGCAGCCCTTGTTGAAGGCCACAGTATTCATGCATGCATCATTCAGTGGGGATTAGATTCGGATGTCGTTGTAGCAAATGCACTCATCAACATGTATGGAAAATGTGGAAACTTGGAAGATGCTAGGAGGATGTTTGACAAAATGGTTAAACAGAACGTGGTCTCGTGGAATGCCATTATTGCAGCTTATACTCAACACAATAGTCTACAAGAGGCTCTCAAGATCTTTGATCAAATGAAATGGGAGGGGCTAACTCCAGACATAGTCACATGCGTTACTATCCTTTCTGCCTGTGCCAGACAGGAAGCTGTGATTGCAGGAAAGGGGATCCATGCCTCTATCATAGACACTGGATTGGACTCAAATCTGGTTGTGTGTACTGCCCTTGTTAACATGTATGGCAAGTGTGGCAGCCTGAAGGATGCTCAGAGAGTTTTTAACAAAATGCTTGTAAGGGATGTAATGTCATGGAATGCTATGATTATGGCATATGGTCACTGTGGTTATGACAAGGAATCCCTCCGACTATTCGAACAGATGCAGAGTGAAGGAGTGGTTGCTGACAAGGTCACTTATATCTGCATTCTTTCTGCATGTGATGGCCAAGCATTTTTGGCCCATGGCAAGCGAATGCATGCCTGCATAATCACCAATGGATTTGAGTTGGATACTTCTGTGGCCACATCACTTGTTAGTATGTATGGCAGGTGCCACAGTTTGGAAAATGCATGTGTAGTATTTTATTCCATGTCTGAAAGGGATACAATCTCTTGGAACACAATGATTGCAGTATTTTTGCTGTCCGGGTATGTCGATAAGGTTCTTCAGCTCTTTGAGGAAATGCTTGTTGAAGGGCTGCTTCCAAATTCTGCCACATTTGTCAACATCCTGTGTGCATGCACTTGTCAGGCAGCCTTAATTAAAGGCAAGCATATGCATGCTCGTATCATCTGTAATTCGTGTTTGTTAGATGATGCTGTTTGTAATGCCATGATTAGCATGTATGGCAAGTGCAGCAGCATAGTGGATGCTAAGAGAAATTTTGAAGAAATGCTAGAGCGGAATGTGGTATCCTGGAATGTGATGATTGCACTACATGGCCATGCTGGCCATGTCAAGGAAGCTCTGCAAATGTTTAGTCAAATGGAAATGGAAGGATTGATTCCAGACGAAGTCACTCTCATCAGCATTGTTGATGCATGTGCTGGCCCAGGTAACCTTAGTCAAGGGAAGACAATTCACAGCCGCATCATGCACAGTGGATTTGTATCATATGTTGCTTTAGTCAATGCTATTGTCAACATGTATGGTAAATGTGGCCTTATACAGGATGCACGTAAAGTTTTTGATGAAATGCCTGAGCAAAACGTGGCATCATGGAATGCCATGATTTCAGTGTATTCTCAGCATGGGAATGGAAGGGAAGCTCTCAAGCTGTTTGATCAAATGTACAGAAGAGGAGTATTTCCAGACAGGATCACTTTTGTTAGTATTCTTTCTGCATGTGTCAGTCTGGCAGCCTTAGGGGATGGAAAACAGATACACAATCTTATTGTAAGGAGTGGTTTTGAGTGTGATGTTGTCATTGAAAATGCACTTATTAACATGTATGCAAAATGTTGCAGTCTAGAGGATGCTCAAAAGATGTTTGAAAGAAATCGTGAGAGAAGTGTGGCCTCATGGAATGCCATGATCACAGCATGTGCACGGCAGGGGCATGGCAAGGAGGCTCTCCAACTCTTTGACGGGATGCTGGAAAGTGGGACAATTCCAGACAAGGTCACATTAGTCAGCATTCTTGACTCCTGTGCTCACCTGGGAGCTCTACCAGAAGGCAGACTTCTGCATGAACATGTTATGTACTGCGGATACGAGTTGGATGTTGTAGTGAGAACTGCCATTTTGAACATGTATGGCAAGTGTGGGAACCTTGAGGATGCATTGAAGGTCTTTAACACAATGACCGAACGGAATTCTATCATGTGGACGGCCATTATTACGGCTTGCACTTGCCATGGACATGCTAAGGAGGCCCTTCAGCTTTTGCTTCAGATGGAGCAAGAAGGAATGACAGTAGACGAGGTCACTCTTGTAAGTATTCTTTCTGCATGTAGCCATACTGGTCTTGTGGATGAGGGTAAGCATTATCTGCTTTGCATGCATCAAGATCATGGCATTGTTCCAGCTATGCAGCATTTTGACTGCATGATCGATTTACTTGGGAGGGTGGGACAGTTGAATGACGCTGAGGATTTAATCAATAGGATGCCTTTTCAACCGACTGTTGTGTCATGGATGGGCTTGCTTGGAGCCTGCAGAAGCATGGGTGATCTGGAGAGAGGAAAACGTGCTGCACAGCACATGACTGAACTGTATGCAGATGTTACTGCACCATATATAATTCTCTCCAACCTTCATGCAGCCTCTGGGAAGGGGAATGAAGCCCTGGAAAGATGTCAAATGTGGCGACAGATAAATGTTTGAAAGATAGCAGGCAGATACGAGGCTGCATGCATTTGTTGCAGCATGATTAATAAGGAGCTTGACATGCTAAGTTCTGCTATCCTGAGATTGCCTTTTATGTGTGAACTAAATGATGGTCACAAGGTTTTTATCAATCTTGAAGCATGCCGCAGTTGTAATGGTTTCTTTCTATGAGAATGGGCTTTTTATCTCCGTTAAGGCAGAGAACATCTAACATCAATATGCTGCATGCTGTGCATATGGGCAGGAGATGGCAAGAGACCTTGGCAGTTATATTGGCATCATCCATACCCTTGAAGGGGAAGAGTACCATCCCAAGCAGCAAAGGATTGACTGATGTGGAGGACCTGGTGAGAAAATTCATATTGCAAGCCAAGCTTCATCTATACTACTCTTGGCGGCCTGGCTGCTTGGGCTCTCAGTTTTTGCAGGTATTTGCTAAGGAGGATTTTGATATTCAAGATAAGTGCTGTGGAATTGCCATGGGCATCTGGCAGCCCATGGCCATCCACACAGCCCAGTGACAGCCAGAACAGGCTCCAGGGTAGGGCAGAACAGCAACACATCAGGCAGCTGACATCAGCATGTACAGTGGGACATCAACAATACAGGTCGTCAGCAGCAGTGCAGGTTTGCCACATGGCCTGTACAAGAGAATGCCGACTACCACGTGGCAGGTTGGGGCTGCTCCAGATCAGTATCTAAGTCTTTGAAAAGCCTATGGTCATAACCTCTATGATGGCTGTAGCCAGCCTATATCCGATGTAATTAACATTCCTCGTCCTATGAGCTCCAAACTAACCACCATCATGCATGAAAGAGGCCATTAAAAAGCTGCAAAATAGAAAAGCCAAGGAAACACTGGCTTCAATCCTAGCCAAGCTCTTGAAAGAGGCATTTTGCAAAGGCTTTTCTGCATTCTTGACCATCAACAACATGATACTGATTCACAAAAACACGAGACCCCATGGATGTCTTAATGATCAGACCATCATGGTAGGCCAATTGATGGCAAGGCGTATGGATCTCTACACGGAGAGCACATAACTTTTAAATCAAACCCATTCCAAGTCCATATCATGACAATCCGATGCACACATTGCACTTTGAGTCAATTATTCAAAATGATGTAGCGATCCATATGCAAAGACCAAGCCTTCACTCTAAGCACTGAGAAATCTCACATAATGAAGCCACACAACTTAATAAGAAGAGCATTGACAAGCCTATTATAGACAATAACATAGCTAGTGCAAATGCTAAAAGTAATCAACACTTTTGGTCAAAAGAACAAGATAGGTCAATACAATTAACCATGGGTAGTTGCCCAATGGAAATAGCAAGAGCAATTGCTAAGAAATACAAGGAATGCCATGATGAACAAGGAATTTCTTTATTGAAGATAATACACCACATAAGGTACCTTAAGAAGAAATGTGAATTTCATGAAATCGCAAAAGGAGCTTCATACAAAATGGCCTAATATGGGTGATAAGAAATGATATTTTTTGCATGTGTGCTATGCCTTAATTAACATGACTTGAAGTTGCAAAAACTATCTTGGAGTAGTAAAACATACAAGGAAGAACAATTGCATAGATGGCTCAATGTTTGCATGAACTTGAAAGCACATTACACATGCAAGAAAAGAAGGGGATAGGTAAAGAGCACTAGCTTAGGAAAAGAAAAAATAATACGTATTGGAGTAAACAACATTATCGGAATTCAATTCCAATGATTGCAGAACTACCCAATCATAAAGAATAGAACAATGAATATGTAAGAGATCTCAAAGGCAATAATCATCATCATTCAATAGAATACTCTCTTACTTGCTTACAGTAGAATCACATCTCTCTCATCACATATGCTCACATGTCTCACATGTGCGGATATGAAAGGATACACCTGACAATTCGTGTCGCTTGCTATCTGAAGGCAACTAACATGTCTTTTCAAAAATAAGGAAAATACTATCTGGATATGTATATGCATATATCTATGTATCACTGACACACTTGTTGGATAGGAATTTGGAACAAATTTCTAGACTTGAACACACTTTGCTGCATGCAAGTAAGCTTTCTTCATGAGGCAACATCTCCTCAATCCAAGATCATGCTGGAAAATAAATAGAAGATCTTGGTGCAATACCAAGATTCCAACTACCTCCAAACACAACTGCTTACAAGTTTCCCAAAAGGACTTCTAAAACCAGTGTTTATTCTTTATACTACCTATAAAAGAGAAACTAAGTACAAAATATAACAATTAAGTTATTGTGTAGAAAAACACATTTGAGTTTTCAATTGTTCAAGTCGTCTATGTGAAAACACAGTTAGGAGTTGGAATAAGAAGAATGTAAACTTACTGATCCTATGGATCAATGGCTTTAGTAATCATAGGCTCAACAATAATAATATCAAAACTAGTTGCTCAAATGAAGTAAAAAAAGTAGATTGCTCAACTAAAATTTCCACACTATAATGCTCAACTGAATCAATGCCTTTCTCTCCCACCTATTATTTTTCCTCCAAGACCTGATAGAGTCCCTCAACAATATCTTTCAAACTCGTATCAGAAAATTGTTGCAAGTCAAATTTGCCCCCACTTCCTCTTTAACAAGTATCTCCTAGGCTACTTGAACTAAGGCACAAGCATTAACAGTCTTCTCCTCTGGATGCTGCACAGTGTCTGGTTCCTCTTAGATAACAACTATTGGATCTTTTTTGAATCACAACATCCAAGTTCTCTTCTATAATAACTTTAGGTTCTTGTTGAATCAGATGATTAGGGAATGGGTAATCTCCTGAATTTCAAAGGGAAAATCTTTTGGTAAGACTCATTAAATGAAAGGATTTTACAGGGCCAGGACTAATTTGTCACTATCTGGCTCCCTTGGATGGCCCAGATGCAAGATGTATGGTTTTAAAAATCTGATCCAAGGGATCATATGGGTCACAAATGTGCTGAGATTAAGGCCATTGGATCTTTTTCTATCAAGGGCTAGCAACTATCACTTGTTTTGAGCCATCGTATCATATTTGCATCTAACGATTAGTAGGCTACTCACATGTGGTGCTAGGACACAAGAACAATTACTTGGCAGTGACATGTGGTACCATCTAGGGGGAGGTCATCGAAAATCCCACGACACACAATGTTCATGAGTTCGTGGCTGTTAGATGGAGATATACATCCAAGGCTATGCAAATGTCACCATTTCCTAGCCATTAGATCTTAAGAAGATCTAATGGTGGTGATCCTCAAACCAAGGTGGTCCACACAATCGTTCTTCCATTCGACAGTGCGCGAACATCGCCTACTCTCAATCGTTGGATGGGATCTTTCATCCACGGGCACGCGGATGGCGCCAACATATAGCCATTAGATCTTTCCAAGATCTAAGGGCTCACATGCCCCCGTAAGCCAAGAGGCGATCTCATTAAACACGAGTGGCCGCACAGACTGCACCAATTTGCCACTGTTGGATTCGTCGCCAATTCAAGGGTGCATGTGCCATGTGCATCCTTCACCATTGGATGCAAGACCCCATCCAACGTCTCATATGTGTCTGTTCAAGTCATTAATAGGCAGTGACACGAGTTTAATTTGATCCATTGGATCATTGCCACTATCCACAATCTCAATGGCTAGGAATAACCTATCTATTGTGAATCATCCACCTTTGATGTCTAGAATGATCCAACGTCCACGATTCTCATTCGAATAATTTTACCAAAGTCATTAGAGGTAAAGTGGATGGTTGTCAGTTTTCCCACCAATGAGAAGAGGTTCCAGAGCCTCCATTCTTTAAATGTTTAAGCCTTCCTATTAGCCAACCCCTAATTTAGATTTAAATATTAAGGACCTAATGCAAGAGGCCCTTTTTGAGTCCAAAATTCCCCTAATAAGTTCATCTGACATGGACTTAATCAGACTTTCCACATCAACCAATGCATTCACTCTTTTGTGCAGTAGGGTGTTTTCCTATAATCAATTTGGCATTCTCTTCCATTAGTTGCTTTAATAGCTCTGCTAAAGTTCCCTCCACCTCTACCAACCACCGTTGAACATCCTTGTTTTAACAGTCACCAAATTCTTAAACTCTGGGTCATTTCACAAATAATTGCATTTTGTTGCTGTTGAAACTCCACCAAGGACAATTCATTTTCTTTTGCCTTCCTTTGTGATTCCTTCTGGCTTTGAAGCAACTGCTCCCTCGCCTACATCCAAGATGCTTGTTCTTCAGTCACCAGTAAACCTTTGTGTATAATCTGGTCAGCTTATTATGCATGTGTTTCTTAAAGCTTTCATGTCCTTCTCTAAAGCCTTTGTGCAATTGCCTTTTAGTATCTAATTCCTCCATCAAAAATTGTACATTTTGCAGTTCTCCCTTCTGTGCTGGTGATAGTCAGACAAAATAATTAACTAAGAGCTAGCTTTATCAACTTGCTCCTCTTAAACTTTAGTAGATCCTTCTAATGTTGAAGGCACAACAGGTTGTACTGGCTTTTCGGTTACATTACATTACATGGAGCTCAAGATATCCTCTTTTGAGTGTGCTATTCATTTCTTGAGTGATTCATTGTCTTAGTGAGGGTGACAGTACCTTAGTGTTTTGGAAGAGGTCTATCTCAAACGAGCCATATCTCCCGGCCACAAGCGCATCTACCGCGCGAAAGGACTCCACAACGATCTCCTACAAAATGCTCCAGTGCCTCCTCAACCTGCAACCTTAGCCAAGGCACCCTCCAAAGCAAGGCCAACAACCAGCCTCGTCCTCAACATCTGCAGCCTTGTCTGCGACCCCTACGACCCATGCAACAGCAGCAAACGGCAAGCAATGCCCATCGTCAACAACGACTGGCTGGAAGCACCTATGCCAGGAACAAATAGACGCCGACCTACACGACTGGCACACAACATGCAACCACTAGCCGACGCCTTCATGGCCCATCGCTTCACGATAGCTCTCCAACGCAGGCGACAACGGCTCTGACGCAATGTGATAAATGACCTTCTACCTTGATGCCCTCCAGCCGGCAACGAGCGGCGCAGCAAAAGGCTCCACGCCTACGACTAGGTCCTGCGACTCCCGAACGAGCTCCTACTTCTCCGACGCCAAACTTCACGGCACCTCCTTCAACAGACCTCTCAACCGCCAATGGAGTGACCTCTCCAAATCGCAAGACAGCAAAAGCACACAGCAACAGATGACTCTTGGTCCAACAGAACCAAACAACAGCAGCCAGTGCTCCAAAGGCCATCTCCACCAACGATGATCTCCACCAGGCATCCACAACGGCTACAGAGCCACACTCTACAATGCACGCATCTATTCCCACGGCAACATAAACACCAAGGGCTAGCTGGTAACGCTGACTACACGGCTCCTACGACGGAACACTAGCAGCAGCTCGACTCATCAGAGTGAACAAAATCTTTGTAGATTCCGGTAGATTTCATCAAAATCTGTTCCTCCACAACCTCTTGCCACGTGGCTACTCCGTCCATAAGACATGTCAGCAAGCGGGCCCGATAGCCATGTCACATCATCCCAATTGGCCGCATGCCACATCAGCAGACCAACCCTAGTGCCATGTCACCACTGGCTTGTGTTACGCCCCGTAGATCATGCCACGCCATCTGCATTCTATCCTACCATGTCATCGAGCCATGTGGTAACCGACTGTTACATCACTTGCATGACACCTCAGCTACCATGTCAATAGCCCTGATCCAATGCCATGTCAGCACTGCCATGTAGGCATGACATGTCATCAATCCTACCACATCATCATGACCACCTCAACAAGCCCAGTTAGCAGAATGCCCATTCAGCCTGCCCAATCAGCATCCACGTCCCCATGTGTCTTCTAAGAAAACTTGCACGTGACCCACAGTGCCACATCAGCATAGGCCAACTTATCATTTTCACAACTCCCCTTGATCAAAGTTGGCATATCATGGCAATGACATGGATCAGTCAAAAATATAGCTTTGAGCTTAAACCTGCAAGCTGTGAATCTGAAATAGCAAATCAAAGTGTCTCGAGCTACTGCTCCTCCGTGCTCCCTTGTTGCCCCCTCTCCCTCAGCCCCTCCCTCTCTCCCTTGCCCTCAGCCCATCCCCCTCCCCCTCCCTCAGCCCCTCCCTCCCTTCTCCTCCTCTCCCTCTCAGCCCGCCCCCTTCCCTTCAACCTGCTCCCTCTCAGCCTACGCCGCCGCCCCCTCCATGCCTCTCAGCCCGCCCCCTCCCAGCCTCTCCTTCCTCTCCCTCTCCTCTCCCTCTTAGCTTGCGTCGCCCCCTCCTTGCCTCTCAGCCCGCCCCCTCCCTACCTCAGCCCACCCCCTCCCTGCCTCTCCTTCCTCTCCCTCTCCTCTCCCTCTCAGCCTACGCCGCCCCTCCCTTCCTCTCAGCCCCCACCCCCTCCTTGCCTCTCAGCCGACCCCCTCCCTGCCTCTCCTTCCTCTCCCTCTCCTCTCCCTCTCAGCCTGCGCCGCCGCCCCCTCCCTCACTCTCCTCTCCCTCCTCTCCCTCTCCTCTCAGCCCGCCTCCTCCCTACCTCACAGCCCACCCCCTCCCTGCCTCTCCTTCCTCTCCCTCTCCTCTCCCTAGCCTGCGCACTCCCTCCCTCTCAGCTTGCCCCCTCCCCTTTAGCCTCTCAGCCTCTCCCCTCTACCCCTCCCCTCCTAGCCCCTACCCCCGCTCCCTCCTCACCTCCTATCCCCATTCTCTACCCCCCTACCCCCGCCTTTTTCCTTCCTCATTCTCCTGTAGCATTTTTTGGAGCGGATGGAGCCCACAAAATTGTCAGAGTCGGCCTCCTCACCTCGCTTGGCGATGGATATTCCGTCAGCCAATCCTACTCCACCTGCACCGGCCGCGAAAACTATTACTTTTTCTAAAGACGAGTTGCAACAACTCAAGAAGGATGTAGAGATTGAATGCTTTACCACATTGCTAGCACGCATCTTCGGGTCTCACCCCTCCAGATCCCAAGCTAGAGACTGGATGCTTGCGGCTCTCTCCCCAGACCTCACTCCACGATTGTTAGATGTTCGTCTTCTGGGATGATGTTTTTTCCAGGTGGTTTTTGACACTTCAGAGGCTCCGAGCACTGTGCTCAAAGCTGACTTTTTACACTTGGGACACAGGAAGATCTTCTTTGACGCCTTTGATATTGGTTTCGACCCATCAGGTTTCCCGGGCTTCCCTAGGTTTACCATCGACTTCTTTCTATTATTGGGGAGCATTTTGGCGCGGTTGCTGAGATCCCACCCCTCCCTGGGTTGCCATTGACTGCAGCAGAGGCAACCAAGGCTGATGGGGTACCTAGAGTTAGGGTCCTCTATAAGGATCCTAACCTCAAGATGGACCATGTTATGATCCAGCGCCCGGATGGTTCCTTTTTTCGCCAGAAAGGAGAGATTTCAGGCAGACAGGACCAGTGCAAGATATGCAGGACCATTGGACACTTTGCTAGGGATTGCCCCAGAAAGAAGAAAATGCCCAAGAAGCCCTCTGGTACAGCTACCGCCCCACGACCTCGACAAGGGGGGTTGTATAGGTCGAGCACTTGCTCCTCGACCTGGACAGAGGGGTGGTACAGGTCCAGCACCTGCTCCTCGACCTCCGCATGGCGGTCCTCCTCAGGATGGTGGTGGTACAGGTCCAGCACCTGCTCCTCGGCCTCGACAGGGGGTGGTATAGGTCCATCACCTGCTCCTTGACCTCCACCTACCTCAGGGGCACGCGACGCATTCCAGTGGGTTCTGGCTCGTGTGTAGATCCCTCCTTCAGTTCATGAGGGTACACTAGTGGACTTTGCTTCACCTCGAGCTGTCCCTCCAATCTCACCTCGCACAGTCCGAGACACGGAAGCTTCGAACTCCTCCCCAGTTGCAGCTTCTTCCTTAGAACCAGCAGTGCCAGACACTCTCCTTGAGGCAGTAGAGGTCTCCGCGGCTGGGCAGACACAGGATCGAGAGCAGTCATCACTTCCTCCCTTGGATAGGGGGAAGGGGATGGTTTACACTATTGATCCTCTTCCCTCAGAAGGGATCCTTCGCACTCCAGTGTCTGGCTTGCTTCACAGGAACTCATTTTCAGCCCTGGCAGATGATTCAGATTTCCCAGAGGAGTTTGTGCCCGCTACTTTTGGTGAGCTAGTAATTGGGTTTCCTGTTCACAGGGCTTCTTCAGATGACAGGGTTCTTTCCCCTGTTGATTTTCCACCACTTGGTTCCATTCCTCGCTCCTCGAGCAGGAGGTCTCCCCCTGTTGAGGGGTTTGTTTCCATCACTAGGTCGAGTAAGGTGTTCCACTCTACATCCACCCGTCGATGAGGATTATTAGTTGGAACATACAGGGCCTAGGTGGCGTCCCACATCGCTACCATAGACAGTTGATGAGCTTCATCCAGGTGTGTGGAAGGATTTGCTCTCCTGGGCCCCCATTGCAGATTCATGGGTGATTGGAGGTGACTTTAACATGGTTTAGTTACCGTCAGACAAAAAAGGGGGTAGAGAAGGATGACTTCACTCTTTGGAGAGAGCAGCTTGGGATGCCTTCCTTTTTCACTTCTATGGCAGAGATACTTGGTTGGACGATGCCTTTCATATTTAGCCACACTCCCTCCTGTTCTCTTGGTCGAACAGGAGGCAGCAGATGCCTATTCATGCACGCATTGATAGATTCTATGTAGATGATTGGGCACTAGACAAAGGTGGATCGGTATGCATTACTGCTGGGGTTTCCACTTCAAACGACTTTCCTGTTGTGATGGCTATCTCAGAGCCTCACTTGAGAGGCCGGTCTGCCAGATTCCAGATGCCTTGTACACAGAGGAGGACCTTACAGAGACAGCCCTGCAGATATGGGTTTCTCATGTCCAGGGTGGGCAGCCATATCCATCACATGTAGCTGCTGCCCTTTCTGGTATTAGCGACTTCTACCTCTCAGTTGCTTGGACCAGGAGACGAGATATTCTCAGATGTGAGATTGGTGTTTGCCAGCAGTTGGCAGCTTTGCAAAGGGAAGAGCAGAAATGGCCTTCAAATGCTTGGATTCAGGAGTGCCTTGCTGCAGCAAGGGCTCATCACCAGATATTGCTTGACCAGAGTGCAGAGTATGCCTTTCATGCATGGGAGTCCTTCTGGATTCAGATGGGTGGTAGAGTCAATAAACACTTTTTCTCTACTCTTGGCCCTAGACATAGTAGAGAGAATGTATCCCAACTTATTGACTCACATGGGGTTTTACAAACTGAGCCTGATGATGTCTTGAGCATAGCTTCAAATTTTTATGCCACCCTTCTTACTGCTGATCCTAAGACACAGGATAGAGAGGATGCTAGACATGCTATTTGGCAGAGCATCCCTTTGTTGGTGAATTCGGATATGCATGTTTTGCTCGATGCATCTTTCACCAACACTGACTTCAGGATTGCACTTTCACCCCTTCACAAGGGCAAGTGCCCAGGTTCGGATGGCCTCACCCCTTCTTTTTTCATTGCATTTTGGGATATGATTGGAGACTACATTACTTCAGCCCTGCAGGCCATTTGGGACTGTGGCGAGATGCCTGGGTCGCTTACAGAGGATCTCATCCACCTTATCCCGAAAGGAGGTTGCAGAAATTTAGTGTCCCAGTGGAGGCCTATCACACTTCTGGGGACTTGTTACAAGTTTTTGGCCAAGGCAATCAGCCTCCGATTGCAGCCGCTTCTCCCTGATCTTATTCATGACACTCAGACGCGATTTGTGCATGGCAGAAGCATTTTTTATAACATTTTCTCTTTCTGGGAAGCTTCAGAGTGTGGGCCATGCAGAGTGGCCAGAATCTAGCCATTCTACTTTTGGATTTTGAGAAAGCTTATGACAGAGTAGATTGGGGTTTTTTGGAGGGCACCCTTCTACGTTTTGGCTTTACTGATGCTTGGATCAAAGGTGTTTCCTCTTTGTACAGATCAGCCCACAGCCAGGTACTTATTGGTGGGGTAAGGGGTGAGAGATTTTAGTTTTCGAGATTAGTCCGTCAGGGATGCCCCCTTGCTCCACGATTGTTAGATGTTCGTCTTCTAGGACGAGGTTTTTTCCACGTTGTTTTTGACACTCCAGAGGCTGCGAGCACTGTGTTCAAAGCTGAGTTTTTACACCTGGGACATAGGAAGATCTTCTTTGATGCCTTTGTTTTTTTGGAGGGCACCCTTCTATGTTTTGGCTTTACTGATAATTGGATCAGAGGTGTTTCCTCTTTGTACAGATCGGCCCACAGCCAGGTACTTATTGGTGGGGTAAGGGGTGAGAGATTTCAGATTTCGAGATCAGTCCGTCAGGGATGCCCCCTTGCTCCTTTCCTTTTTTTGTTCGTGGCCGAAGCTATGAGTATCTATGTTAGATCTCAAGCTAACATCTTTGGGCTGAGACTTCCCATTAGAAGGGAAGAGGAGCTACTTGATAGTGAGTTGGCAGATGACACAGCAGTTTACTTGGATGCCACTCCACAGACACTCACTTCTTTCAGGACAGTATTGGATTTATTTCGCTTGGCGGCAGGGGCGCAGATAAATTGGCATAAATCCAATGGCTTTTGGATTAGTGATGAGGACACTCCAGTTTGGGGGCTTGACATAGGATTCACTTGGGTTTAGAGAGGTGTGCCTGTTAGGTATTTAGGCTGCCACGTCGACTTGGATATTTCTTCCACGCATCAGTTTGCTCCCATGTTGGAGAGCATCAGGAGGAAGCTCCTTTTTTGGAGCTTAGCCAAGCTGGATCTTGCCTCTAGAGTTGTGGTGGTCAACCAGGTCCTCTTGGCCATGGCCTGGTTTGTTTGTTCATACTGGTGCCATTCTAGGGACTGCATCATTCAGCTCAGGAGACTGATCAAAAACTTTCTTTGGAGTGGGCTTGATGGCACAGCAGATGCCTTAGCCAAGGTAGCTTGGGAGACCCTCATCCTCCCTACACAGGAAGGGGGTCTCAATATTATTGATCTAGATTTACAGTGTAGAGCTTTACTATGCAAGATGGTGGTACAGGGACTTATGCCAGAGTAGGAACCGTTTCTTATTAGAAGCATACAGAGGTGCACACCTTCTTCAAGAGGAGACTGGATGAGTAGTATTAGGTGGATCTTCACCACAGCACACCTCAGATCACCTTCGTCCCCTCTCATGGTTGCCATTCTAAAAGCTTGGGCTAGTTTCAGGAGCACTCTTCGGAGGATTCCTCCTTCCTCTTGTGAAGAGATTGATAGGAAACCCATCATGTGGAATGACAGTATTTTAGATGATCATGGCAGACCACAGGGTGCCTCACTCTACATGCAGTGGTCCAAGTGGGAGAGGGGACTTGCATCATCTATGGGGTCTTGGAAAGCTTTCTGTAGGCTTCTAGAGGAGATCAAATCAAGGTTGACAGGACATCTCAGAGGGAGTGCACGGAGGATCTTGCAGATTGAGGCAGCCCTTCTAGAGGTTTGGGTAGACATAGATGATATGCCACTCACTTGCTCCACTTGGGCAGGTACTTTTACAAGAGGCAGTGTTCCACTTCAGCTTTTGGCCTTTCGAGATGCATAGGAGGATGCTTTAAGTTTTAGTGTGCAGGATGGTGGTAGATTGCTCAGGTCCACAAAGGACATCTTGCTTGAGTCTGCTTTTTAGCCTATCAGGGTTTTAGGTCTTTTGGTACAGGGATCAGATTCAAAGTGGTTCCTAGACCCCCAGACCCCCGGCTACTCTCCACCGAGTCTTGGAGGCTTTGGCTCTATGGGGGAGTTTCCATCAGGTATTTGCAGTGGGACCCCGGAGAGTGGGAGTGGATTGACGTAGGGCATCGAGAGAAGAGCATCCCATTGTAAGACATTTGATATCACTGCGGATCTGCAAAGGTGCTTCTAGAGGAGACTCTGAAAATCCCACAGGAATAGAAAGATCACTATTTTCTTTTGGCTCTCTATCCATGGTGGGATTGCAGTGAACCTTTGGAGATCCAGGTTCGGAGCCGACCCTACTTGCGCTCGTTCCCTCTCTGCTTCGGAGACTATTCAACATTGCTTATGGGATTGCAAACAGGCGAGGATGATTTGGATGGGGGTAGCCAAGATTTTCAGTCTAGGGCTAACCCCCTAACTCTTGCAACTTTGCAAAATTTTCATCCACTTGCAGATTAATATGCCACTTCCACCACAGACACTGGTGATACCCTTCCAATCCCATTTTCTATATCTAGATCTGCTTCTCGGGTTCGGTTCATCCAGGTAGAACTTAAAATCAATAAACATAGACAATTCAATGATTGCATATTGACTTACTCCTATTACACATTTGAGCTCTCACTCCATAATGTCTCCTTCCAACTCTTCCAGCTTCTGTGAATTTAACCGAGAGTCCAGGATAGCTCAAAGGACAACTTGCACTTGTCCATGCTGTCAAAAAGCATCTACGAATCTGAGTCTTCTTGTGCTATTTGATAGTAGAAGTAAGGGAGGGGGAGAGAGAGAGGAGTGCACACAATATAGCTACTTGTACAATAAGTTTTATTGAACATGAACATGAAGATATATACATGTGAACCTCTTAGGGTTAGGGTTAGGGTTTGCCCCTACGCCCTATGTAGATGGTGCAATTTACACCATCCTCAACATCCCCTCTTAAATTGCACTAGGTAAGTAGAGGGTGCATGTACAAGACCTATTTTTTTGTTTCGTTCATATGATAGCATCCAAAACTGAAAATAAAATTGAAAAGAAATCAGAGTAGTATGTGGCACAATGTGACTATGTAGCGGAAGCATGTACAATGAGTACAACTTACAATCCTGTACATAATATGCATATGCCCCTCTTTAATTATGGGTCATCCTTTGCCTTTGAAAATAAAACCAAGAAGATAGGCCAAAGGGAAGAGGAAAGAAATATGCGAAAAGTAAAGTCCTCCTGGATTAAAGACTAGTTGATCAAAAGATGATGTGAATAACGGTCTGTATGGCTGCATGTTGAACATGTCAAGGCTGAACATGTCATAAGTCACTGTGGAATGTGCAGCTGCTCTATAGAGGAGGCTTTCGAATGTGAAGCTAGTCGATGTAGTGATGGAGAAACAATCCGGTGCATTGTGGCATATGAGGGCATCACCAATCCAAAGGAACCGATAACAATATCGAAGGTATGCTATAGTATAAGTATAATCTCTGTTGAATAATGCAAGATCGAAGAAGACCGCATAGTCAATGTGATAGAGTGGTCCAAGGACTATAAATATGGGGCCAAAGGTGCAGGTGCGATACACTCCTCTACTGATGAAGAATAGAATAGGCCCATAAAACTAACAAGGTATAGGAACTTTTCCAACCTGTATGCTCAGCTTTCATGTGCTAAAGGTTGTCTGATGTGTGCATGGATAAACATCCATCGGCATGGGATATAGCATCTGTCATAGGCTAAGAGCTAAGGCTCAGAGCTAACAATGTAAAGGCCTAGAAGACTGAAATACAACTGTGAAGACATAAGATGTCCTTGAGGAATATGAGGTGCCAAATGCTGATGTGACTGATCTATAATCGTGGTTCCAACAATTGATCTGCATCAAGTATGGATTGTATATGACAACCATAAGTGCATGTTGAAACACCGTCTCCCTAGGTTGTGCTATGGTTGAACCTAATGATGTCTACTGCACTGGGACAAGAACACACTGATGCATAGGTATCCTCATGCTAAGGAATGATCTGTTGATCGAAAGAGATGGTGGTTATAACTGGATTCTGTTGAGAGTTGTGGTGCCATGAGCACATAGATTAAAGGCTAAGGTATGGTATAGGAAAGAATTAAAGTAGCCACCCTAGGATGTGGACTACATGATGTGGAGATGTGGATTGAGGATATCCACAAGGAGAGATGTGGACCAGAGGATCCCACAGATGTTGATTATTCAAAGGGCACTCTATATAAGAGGCCTATCATGTATTGTTGAGAACAAAGACACATTGCAAGAGATATAGATTTGCTATCTCCCTCTCATGTCTTATTTAGTGTTCTTTGAGCCTCCATAGTTCTTATGCTCATCTATTCACACTAGGCTTAGTGGCGATCACATGTCTCTTTAACATGGTATCAAAGCATAGGTTGCCCACAAGCCTAGGTAGTTTAGAGTGAGTGACGCACTCTTATCTTGATGTTAGGGAGAGTTTGTGAGATTGTATCCACGAGATTGTTCAAGTTCATGGTGGATTCTTTCAATGTTCATTGAGAGCTTTAGATTTGTGAGAAAGAAAGATCTGAAAGAGAGAGAAATCTTTCATTGTGTGTGTGAGAGAGAAGGTCTTCTCAGTCCTACCCTACTCTTCAAACCTCGACTACAAGACTCTACTATATTCAAAAGGCAGCCAGCAAAGGTGACCTCCACCTAAGCAACCACGATGCCTTCAATGCCTGCTCATGCAACTGCAGCATCCAAGTTAATGCTCAATTGAGCCAACAAGCTACGGGCACTGCCAACTAGAACTACGAAGCACAAAGCGGCTCCCACAACAAGCTCCTCTGCCAAACGCATAGTCTACTCATCACAGCAGTGACAGCTTCAAACTGCAGCCAACGAATTGCCTCAGCCTGCCCAGAGCTCGTAGGATTACGGGTCATCCAAGTGGAATCAAAGTCTGGGGCATGAAGATTGGCTAGCAGACGACCTCAATCGAGGGCCCCTCGATTACTTATTCTACCTTCTGGCCGTGCCATTGCCACAGGATGTTATCTTCATGTAAGTTGTAGTCTCCTCCTTTTACGGTTCTCATGATGAGAAGTTTAGAAATAGTATTGATTTATTTGAAACTAATTTATCTTGTTCAATATATTTTAGGTTATGCAATGTGGAATTTCACATAGAGAACATTGATATAAAGCATAAAGAATTTAATCATGGAGTCATGGCAAACTACTCAAGTGAATTTTCAAGAATTCAACATGTTTATATAGGATGTGAAACGTTAAAGTTGTTTTTAAAGGGGCTCAAGAAATTATGAGAAAAGATCCAAATCAATTTTTTGATTAACTAGGCAAAATTTGGGATGAGCTTATGGATAAATTTGTGCTACCTCATGACTTTTCACTCTTCCTTATTGGATAGTTTGGACTATAGATTTTTCTATTATTGATGCACCTAGTAACATAAGTTGTTCTCAGGTTATTTCTCAACGAGATCTCTTGACACAAAATGGTGATATGTGATTCAAGTGGCCCGTGTCTAGTTGCTTTATGAAGAACATCAACTTGACTTAGCACATATAAATATGATGATGACGATGTGTTATTAGAGGATTGTCTAGAAGATTCATGTAATGATTCAAATAATACAATATAAGTTGATATGCAATTATCACCTTTACAAATTTACTACGGATCAATATTACAAGATACTTTGCATCTATAAAATCAAGGCTACATAGATCTAAGATGTGTTGAAAAAATGTGGCAATCCACCAATTCCAAGGTGGTATGAGAACAAGAATAGGTACATCACTACACAACAATCAGATATTGAAGGTTCGAGGACATAACTAGAGAAACATTTGGGGGTAGAGTTGAGCCCCATGAACTTCCACGAAGCAAAGCTTCAAGCAGAGTGAATGTGGCATGAGTTAATCCATTTGCCAATGTGAGTCAATTCACCTGATCCAAATTGAGGACCTAAACCAATTTGGAAGCAGTATTCCACATTGAAGGGTGGGCCTATGGTTCATAGACATTGGAGCACGCAAGTAGTATTTCACCCATGATTCATAGACATTGGAGAACGCAAGCACTGGATACCTTAACATAAAATTATGGAGCAAAATTTTTTAGCTAGCAACAAAATTTGCATGGGCATATGGCTATCATCTTGCCAATGCATACATGTTGGTGCTAGGAAAAGTTCCCTCATCTTCGGATTCAAATTTCCTTGTATAATTAAGGGTTACTCAACTTTGAGCAAGGACAAAAGGTATGCGCCTTCAATAAAATTTCCTAGCTAGTAATGAGATTTATAGGGGCATGTAGTGATCACCTCTCTCATCCATACACGTTGGACCACACCATCAATGCATTGGAAAAACTTAGGGGGTTATCAAAACACTACCTTATCATTTTTAATTATTCAATAAACTACTCCTTTTCAAAGGTTAAAATTGGGTAGTGTATTAGAATGGGATACTTACCATCCACCAAGCTTGCCAAATAGACCCCATCCTTGATTAAATGGGGAGATGAGGCCTCCAGGTCCATTAGCACTTTTTGGAACAAAAATGGAGGCATCTATTCAAAACCAAATTCCATGACATCTAGGAGAGGTTGGATATTTTTAGTTTACCACATAGGATGACATGGGTATACTTGGATAGGTGAGATAGCTGATATGAGGATTGGGTGTAGTGGTGGCTTTGTGCCACTTTCACCTATAGCCATACATCATTGTGCTAGATAGCGATGAGGATGCCTTATATCTATGGATATGTGGCATCAATTCTTAGAGATTCTCTACCACAAATGTCTATATTAAAGCATGCCACATCTTTGCAAAGTCATTCAAGGATGCTCGAGCACAAATATCACCTTTTTTGGGCACTATATGATGACATCCATAGATATGGAGAGCAAGGAGAGGTTATGTTTCTTGGGTACTTTTATGCTAATAGGTGTGGTATTGATAGGCAAGGACCCTAGAATTCTTGCAAAGACCCTATGCATACATTTTGGTACTAGGAAAAGTTTGCCTAGTGGGGATAGTGGATCAACTGGCATATGTAGAAACCATGCAAAGTTAATGGATATTCTTTATGGAGTGTTTCATCTAGCATTCAAATTGTTTGTGAGGCCAAGAGCATCATGGTAAAAAGTTGGTTGGTCAACATTTTACGCCCCTTTATACCTCAACTGTGGGATTATATGGATGATCAAGAGTTAAAGGGTATGTGCCACAAGGAAAAGGCATGCAAAGAAATATGAGTGTTGCATTAGAGTTAAAGGTGAATACATTTTATGTCTATAACTGCAAGGGAATTGAGGACTAGATTGAAATGTATGAAGAGGAGAAAGAGAATGAGAGAAGATAGTAGGGTTTTTAGAAGAAGCAAGAGAGGGATTAGGTATCTAGTATGAAGATTTATGTATATTGCTAAGAAAATGCAAAATTTAATTACTCCAAGATGCAATTGCAAAGGCCTATTAGAGTAAATAGAATGTGAATAGTAGGGAATGAGAAGGATGTGGTCTTATAAGCAAAGACATCCTTTTGTTGTGGTTCTCATGATGTCATGGTGATCATCTCACCTATGCATACATTTTGGTAGTAGGAAAGTTCACCCAGTGGATCAACTAGCATATGTAGGAACCATACAGATTCAATGGATGTTCTTATCGGAGTGTTTCATCAAGTGTTCAAATGGTTTGTGAGGCCAAAATCATCATGGTAAAAGTTTGGCTGGTATAAGAATCAATGTCTAATGCCTCAGATATTCTTGTGCAATGGAACAACTTTACCTAGGTGATCATCTCACCTATGCATAAATTTTAGTACTAGGAAAAATTCGTCTCACAATATATCTACTAGAGAGTCTAGTAGATATATTGTGCCACATGTTTGTAGACAAACATGCACAATATTAGTTCATACATTAAGGGAAGTACTTACTTGACATGTATGTGGCACATGAGATGGTGATATAGAATGGTTTACAATGATGGCCAAGATAAGCAAAAGCATGGAGTTAGCCACAGTGTCGTTGACTATGTTATATAAGTTCTTCTACTTTTGCCTTACATAAGGATGATACTTGCTTGACATGTGTGTTGCACATGAGATGGCACTATAGAATAGTTTACAATGATGGCCAACATTAGAGAAGCAACACTTATGGAGTTAGCTACATTGTCATGGGCTATGTTATATAAGTTATATAAGTTCTTCTACCTTTTCCTTGCAATTATTCAACCTCACAATATATATTTGCATGCTAAGACATTCTCACTTGTAGTACGTCAATATGACATCTCTCCCCTTTGACTCTTTAGTCAGGCTAACAACACTATGTATGGTAGCATTTTGAGAAGGTAACCTTAAAGAGGTTTTTAAACAAATTAGATTTGTAATTTAGTTCATGGTACTACCAAACATGATCCAAGGAAAGAAAATAATTCCACAGAATATCATCTTATCCAATCTACTAGCCATTCCCATTCATATATCCATTTTATTCTGAATCATCACATATCTTGACTACGTTAGGAACTAGACTGATGCAGACATGTAGAGATCGCCATGTGGAGAACTCTCTCAACATCTATGTAGGGCACAATGAATAGGAGGAAAAGGCTATTATGCATGGTTCAATATATAGTTTCATTCTTGAGTAATGTCCATTAATCACACTCCCCCACACCAATAGCAGAACCTTGTTTATTCTTAATGTAGGAGTAGAGACAATCTTTCATATTAGCAAACTTGGGGTGTCCCTATTGCAACCACATGCCACCAAGATGGAATTCTATAGAGACCAAAATCTTCCCATGACTAATGATAGCTTTAATTGGATGTCAAGATGCTCACAAATCCACATATTATGCTTCATGTGAATAGCTATGGGCTAGCTTTTGAATTCATCCCATAGATGCCACATTGAGACATGGAAAATGATTGAGGGAATTGACATTTTACACGTTGTGTGGCATGCAAGAGGTAGAGATAGACAAGCATGTATTTACCCCAAATATTGCAAAATTCGTAGTTAGTACTATAGGAGTGGCTATGAGACATGAGTGACTAGATCACACAATTGTTGTGCTATACTCTTTGTGTTTGAGGTTGCTAGACATGAGAAAGAACTCATGCAATCAGTAGCTATCAAATCTCCAAATAGCATAGGATCACAACGTTTTTCAAGAGTGAGGATCCCACTAAATGGACAACCTAGGACACAACAAGCCAACCACGCCGACTCTTCATATGTACCAAACTAGTAGGAGAATGTATAGGCATTCTATTTGAGGTTCCATGCTCAGCACAATAGGGGAATTTTGAACTAAAAAAGGTCCTCATAAGGGAAAGATTAAGAAAATGGATTAGTTCCTTAATTCTAGGTGAAAAGCCCATGGTAAGGATGATTTTGAAGAAATTTTGACTTCTCTAAAAGAGGACCAAGGGCATTAAGACTTGCTTTGCCAATTTGGAGGGCCTGGATGAATTCCTGCTCCCATCCAATGGTGTGTAGTAAAGCTCCTTATGGCCATTGGATCTTTGATCAAGATCCTATGGTGTTAATTTGAATGTTTTGGAGACCCTTGGATTGCTATTAGATCCAACAATGTACAACGATTGCCAGATTTGGTCCATTGGATGATAAAGTGAATCTAATGGCCACGTGATAGATGGAGGGATAATCCAACGGTGGGTAATACACACCTATTTCAAACCATACGATGATTGAATATCAAATGATGCGTGACTAGTGCCAAATGTGCACCATTGATCTCCCTTCAAACGTTCATTAACTCCCACATGTCATCCTTGGGGGATGAGTTTGTTGCATGTCCAATGTGCAGGGCCTAACTACTCTACAGTATACCACATCCATCAGATCTAGGCTAGATCTAATGGCCTAAAGCCACCTGCCTCCCACATTAATAATTGTGTGCACCATCGAATTTGAAGCGTCCAATCTTCTAAGATCCATGACCCTCGTTGACATGCAATTTAGACCTCTTAATCTAATCCAATGGCCAAAATTGCAATCCTAGTTTACAAAATTTCTCTTATGGTGATGAAAGCGGGGAAATATCTGACAAGCATTTTTGTCCACCAATGAGGAGGAGTTTGGAGTCCTCCATATTTTTTATGTGCGAGTCTCCTCATTGGCCAACCCTCTAATCACTTTTCTTAAGGGCCTAATGCAAGAGGCCCTTTTTAAGCTCCAATCCCCCTAATGTATCCTAGCATTAGGTTGCCTCACAATGTCCATGGTATTTGCCCCAACATTGGAGCAAAGTAGAGGTTGATCTAGTTGCAAAGATAGGCATACCATAGAGGCAACAACTTTCTCATGAGACCCTAGCAATACAACTCACATCCCTAATGACATACACATGATGTATAAATTAATTCTCAGCTCATTCTATGCAGTTTAGATGTATAATGTCATTACCCTTATTTTACAGTACATACATAGATGTGTGCTATACATCTCTAGTTCTCTTATCTAGGGTATTCAAATCACACTGTATTTTGGATTTTGGTCTCTCTGTCTCTCTCTCTCTCTCTCTCTCTCTCTCTCTCTCTCCCACCCATGTAAGATGAAAAGAAAATATGAGAGAGCTTGCATGAGATGGTTTCAACAATATGATGTTGATGATTTCAATACAAAACTTAATTTTTTTGAACATAATGTGACATTGTGTACGAGTTATGTATTAGTGCATTTAACCATATGCATTAGTGCATTTGAAATGTAGAGTATGTGATCACATATGTCTCACACCTTAGACTATATGTCAATGTCATCTTGAATATCAATTGGCAATGGATTTTCCATGTACCATCCTATAATAATTACCAGTCCACAATATGCAAAATAGTGGTTGGAATTTCACCCCTCACCACATAAATCGCATGAAGGATATTGTAGGCCTTTTCTCTGACTTTTGGCTTTAATTTGTTGTCTTGTTAAAACTTTGGCAACATAAGCAATGGCAGCCCTATAAAACAACAAAATGTGGACACCTATCCAAATCCATTCCCCAAACATAATGATTGGTGTTTCACCCCACATTATGTCAATTGCATGAAGGTCTTTTGGCCTTAATTCTTTGTCTTGTCAAAAATTTGGCAAAATAAACCAATGGCAACTCTATAAAACAACAAAATGTGATTTGATATAAAGTTTAACAAATCGTCATGTGGAGGTCAAAGGATGAAGCAAGAGCATTTGTAGATAACAATTGTATAAGCTCAATGACGTTGAGAACTGTATGCACTAAAAATATTAGTGGCAATAGCTTCATTTGGTCCTCTTTTACCTATCTGTATAAAATCATGGTAACGATCCTGAACTAAACATGCTTCTATTTGATATCTTCTTATTCTTGTTGTTGACCAAGTTTTAGGATCAAATCCAAGCTAGTGCATCCAAAGCACAATATAAAGAAATCGGCTATTCAATTAATCACTTAAAATTCAAAAAAATCTTTTACTATGGAATTAAAATGGAGTACTCTCTCTCTCTCTCTCTCTCCCCTCAACACACACACACACACACATACACACAAATTTGATTAGTAAATGTATCTCACACACAAATACTTATTTCTTTACACACGAACACATACACACACATGAATACTTCCCTAACTATGAATTATTCTTTTATGTACCCCCATGAAATCTTCCCTTTACACTTTCTTTTTAACCACCCCACATACCAAGCCCAATAATCGTCCCATACCTCCTCTAATCCCTTCTTAACGCATGCACTCATTTGCTCCTTACTCCACTTGTGACTTAAACTACACTTGTGGCTAAATTGTTTTTAAAATTATCTAAGAATCCATATGGTTGTCTATATTCCTAGGTAAAGCGATAACATGCCGAGAAAATAGGCATTACTTGTCTACCCAAACATAACTATGATGTTCTAACACCTAGTTTGTTTGGATGGTGGCAGGTAAGTAGACCCCGACCTTGGAAACTGGACTGCCTGAGGATTCAACATCTTTTTTCAATATTATGTTTGTCAAATATTATTGAAAATTATGTATTTTGATTTTGCAAACTCTAGTTGCATTTTTCAACTTAGATGTCTCAAACAATTTTTCCTTATATGTTTCCCGTTTTTAACTTTTTATCCAATTGATGGAATTATATGTATGGCTCAATTATTGATGGGACTTTTTACTCTAAACACACACACACACACACACACACACACCTTCCATAACTTGAGTGATTGATTATATATACCATCACTCTAGCAATCGACTATATTCAACATTGGGCATCTCAAGGTTCGCATTAATTTAATGGGGCATCCTTTATCGCATGACAAGTATCTACATACAAATCTTATTGGAAGAATATGCCAAGGACATGCCCTACAAGATTATATTAGTGCATGTGCGTGAGTGGTGCACTTAAACATGCACATGTGTGTATGAGAGATAGAGATAGAGCGAGAGAGAGAGAGAGAGAGAGAGAGAGAGAGAGAGAGAGAGAGAGAGAGAGAGAGAGAGAGAGAGAGATATGTGTGGGGGTCGAGGGTTCTGCCATAGGCCACTATGTGGGCTCTTGTATCCATTAGTGTATGCTTGTGTAGAAATATTCATTTAGATTAAATAGCGTTCCCTACTTTACGCTCCAAACTGGTTGGTTATATCCAAATACAAAACCTTTGACTATTCAAGATGCTTCTGGGCTAAAAATGAGGAGCCATTTTGTAGTCCCTTATAGAATCCCTAGAAATATTCATGAATCCTCCTTCCATCGAATCAAGACTATGTGTACCCTTGTGCTTGCATGCCAAAGTTTTGTCACATCAGTGTCGTAGTATGTGTCTCAATCTATTTGACCTACCGCTATTCTTCAATTCATTATAGTAGAGAGAAATGATTCTCTACAAGTAGAGGAATCTGTCTGACATCTCATCATCTATCTTCTTCAAAGAAAGGAACCTTCTATTAATGCTTGAAAGATTTCATACAAGACAACAGCCCCGAAGGTGTTGAGTATGGAAAAAACTGGAAAAGGTTGAAAGAAAGAACCGGCTTATTCCAGAGAATCTCATCATCTATCCAAGTAGTCCGAGCCTCAATTTACTAATGAGACATCAACAATTGCCACTTGTCATTGAGCATGGTTATTTTTAAAAAAAATTCACACGTCCCCTCACCTACGCAATTTGAGCCTATGTAGGGGCACTCCACCTTGGCTCTACCGCCCCGGCAGGCAGGCACTCTACCGCTGGGCTGGTGGCGACATAGGGATCATTCTCCATTTTTTGATTTGAATGTTGAACATTTATATTTATGTTTTTTGTCATGAAGGTGAGAAAGATGCAAGGTGACATTTCTTTCTCAAGGCATTAAGATAAGGTGAGTGGAAGGTGTGTGAGTTGCCTGAGAGCAACACTACGGTTTCCTGGACGCGTTACGACTTTTCTTCAAGTAAACGCTCGCCTGTCGGGTTCCGCTAGGTCGCCGTTCAAATGTCAAACCTTCCTTTTTCTTGAAATCCTTTTGAACGGCATACAGTGTCACGAGTCACGGGATTCGGCGCTTTTTTAGGGTGGGTACTGGGAAGTCAAGGAAACCTTTCAATCCATCAATAATGACTTTTTATGAGAGGGGGGCTTCTCTATCCGCGAGAGAGAGAGAGAGAGAGAGAGAGAGAGAAGCGAAGGCCGGAGTCGCCAGACCCTCCAAAGCAGGAGATCTACACGTCGTCAAACAAGGAGTTTCTTGGAAAATCACGGATGGGTCAATAAATTGATACGGTGCAGATCCGAAATCGTGGGTATAACGTCAAGCAAATCTCTATTGTAGGTCACCATTCCATGGAAGATAGCCTCTCTTCGCCCTTTCCCTTGCATATGAAAGAGCTAGGTCAAAAGAATATGAGCTTGGCTAACTTTTCCCCACGTGGATCTATGTAGCCTAGTAATTAGGACCTTTGCATATGCTTTAGTAGAAGGAAAATAGGGAAAGGAACTCACGAGTTAGATTAGTCTAAGCAAAGGTCTTGATGGGGCTTTGAATGAACCTAGCAATTGGCCACTATAAGATTAATTTTTACATGTGGCCTTTTAAGGCACTGTCATACAAAGCATCCACTTTTGTTGAAATGTAAGGGAAATCGAAAATTCAAAGCACATGTGAAAACACTCTCAAATGTACAACCCCTCGTGATCTCAGTACAAGATTGAGGCCTTGCATGGCATGGACATGACATGTTCTAGACACCTTTTCTTTACAAATTACCACTATGGAAAAGAAGCACACCATAAAAGTTTCACACCAGCCATGTTTATTTGCTCACTATGATGGCACTTCTATGTGATCTCATATTTAAATGGTAATATCGACTTCATCATCTCAACACACTCCACATGTTTGAAGTTTTACTTTAGTGCCCACAATGATGGGGTTTGTAAACAAGCCCACAATGATGGGCTTTGCAAACAAGCTTTTATCACAAATGATGAATGCTAAATGAATCCCACGATTTTGCATCCATCTATCAATATTGTATCTACAATTTGATGTTTTTAAAACCTTTGGAATTGGAGTGGATTTGTTTGTATGGAAGATATACAAAACTAATAATGGAAAAGCAACTAGTCAACCAAGACTTGATACGGTTTGGATGTCCCATAGGTCTATGCCCCTTTCAAGGAAATTCTCTCTCTCTCTCTCTCTCTCTCCCCCCCCCCCCCCAATCTCCTAGCACATCAAGCATGAAATTTGATGAATCATTGGAAATGAGCTAGACGGGCTAACAAAGGAGATATGAGCTCATCAACCTAGAAATTCAATTTTGGACCAGAAGTATAAGAATCAAGTGTGCTTTGAAACTTATTACAAATGATTTTATTTTAATTGGCTTCATGTAGAATTAATTGTCTCACCTATATGAGAGAGAGAGAGAGAGAGAGAGAGAGAGAGAGAGAGAGAGAGAGGGGGGGAGGGACACACACAAGATATGGATATCTAAAGCAAAAGGAGTCCTCAATTTTTATGAAGTGTACAACATATCTTGTGGCCACTAAGGACTATTCTCATTCAACATTAGTGGTTTTTAGGACATTATGTTTCTACCATTGGATAATATTCACTTTATATATTGTGTAATTCATAGTCTCAATTGCCCCTCAAAAATTGCACTCCGTAACATGAGCGTGTGGTTATATCAATTTTTTCTTTTTTCCTTTTTATGTAGGAGCACCAAGAGGATGCAGTAGTAGTAAATCTCCAAAAAATGGCCAATCACGATATCCTTGTACATAGTATTAGACTGCCAGAGGACTTGCATAACCATGGAACCCGGGATAGTCATAATAAAATCACCCAATCTCTTTTGTGGATGGGTCATGATATATCACAGATTTGAGTGCCATGCCACAAAGCTGAAGCTCATCCACAAGATACATGTCCATGTCCTTCACCTTATGTATGACTTGAACTATCAGGGCTAGCATGAGATGCCGTATCTTTATAGTAAGCCACAGAGGGATATTGCAATTTATAACTATCACTATCCATGTAAAGAAAAATGTGTATTAGCATCCAAAGGGATTAATGCCATCTGTAGACAATCCAAGATGTAAACGGTGAGACCATGTTTAAATTTTGGCCACTTGCTCTCTGTGCACACCATGCTTTCCCATTAGCTGAGATTCTTAATATGCCAATTGTTGAGAGATTATGAGAGGCTATAACAACTTGGGTCACAACAAAACATATTGTGTTTTAGCCTAGGTGTAATATGCACATGTTGTTTGGTAGCTTATCCAGTGTACCTTGCCTATATTGCGATGCTGTACATTTTAGACAAATTGTGTTATGCTCATATGCATCCCTGTAAAGAATAAAATCATTTGGGCAAGCATGGATGGAGTTGTAGTCCATGCCCAATGCTACGAGAGATTGATTTTCCCCTTTCCAAGACTTTTGGACCATGCATTTATCAAGAGCATTCATGTTATCGCTAAAGCCTAGGATCGTGAATAGAGAACTCGTAAGAGGGAAGTGGCAAAGGACCTAAAGTATGTAAGAAAACCTCTTAGAGAGGCACTAATCACCACCCTAGAGGATGTTATGGTGGCTATCCTACTGATGTAAGTAGAGACTACAATCAAGGCCACCAAAATCGAAGAGATTGAAAATGCAAGGATCCGCAGCAGTAGACAGATGGTTAACGGTAGGGGACTGCCGCAATAAGTTCTTCTTCTAGGCAATTAAGGGAAAGAAGGGAAGAGAAGCCATTGATCATGTGCTCGATGCCCAAGGTAATCTCTTTACTAACTATTGGCACATTGCTGACGCCTTCTTAAAGGAACTCAGTCGGATAGTAGGTGAGGAAGCAACCCAGGACTTGGGTTGGTGGAAACATTTTGATGGTCTTATTGAGGGCCTCCATCCTCGGGTTTTTGAGTTACACCACGAAATTCTCTTCGAGAGGTCGTTCACATCATAGGGGCTAGGGGAAGCCCTCAATGCAATGGCCAAGGACAAGGCACCAGGGCCTGACGGCCTCACGATCGAATTATTTATTGAATTCTGGGATCTAATGGTAATTGAATACACAAAGATGGTCAAATTCACGATAGACAGGAGATACTTGTCGACAGTGTTAATGCGGGTCTTCTCAAGCTTTTTTCCAAGCGGGTGAATAGGTTAAAAGTCGAAGACTGGCAGCCTATTACCATGCTCAACAATTCATATAAGATCCTAGATAAAGCGAAGGCCATTAGAGTATGGGAGGTGTGCATGTTTGTAGTGGACCCTGAACAATGTGGGTTTGTCAAAGGAAGATATATTTTGGACAACATCCTCAATCTGTCATCTTTGGATTACACCTAGAAAATAGGGCAAAGTGTTATGCTCTTTGGCTTCGACAAGGCTTGTGTCTGTGTCCGGTGGGATTACATATTGGAGGTCATGAAAAGATGGGGCTTTGGTGAGGGGTTTTACAAGATGGTATCGACTTTATTCGGGAATGCCTCCACCATTCTTTGCCTAAACGCTGGTACTGTAGGATGCTTCAACCTCAAGCACTCCATTCACCAAGGCTGCCCCTGGTGCCTCTCCTTTTTTAATATTGAGACTATTATGTTGATTCAAAGAGTAAGGATGGTCATCAATGAATGGTCACTGCATGGCTTGCACCTCCCATCTAGTAAACAATTTAGTCTACAGATCTTTGCAAATGACACAGTGGCCTTCTTTGCAGAAGACCCCAGTAGTGTTAGATCACTTTTTAGCATCTGTAACATCTTGAGATTGTGGTGTAGCTAGCAGAAGATTTCGCATTAAGGATGGGTGACAGACCCAATCTAGAGTGGCTCGCAGATAAGTAGCTGTAGTATGTGAAGAAATGTGAGATATTCCCCTATCTAGGTGTCCCCATTGGTTTTGGTCCTACAATGCGACAAAGGTTCAAATGGTTCTTGGACAAGATAAAATCCAAGCTCAAAGTTTGGCATGGCATGAACCTAGGATGGTGAACCTAGGATGGAATGCGAGGACCTTGGTCAACCAACACATTCTCTCATCCACAACCACATACCTGGCATCAATCTAGCATTTCTCCAAATGCCAGTGGTTGGAGATTGAGGTTATTCAGTGCCTTCCTCTCGATTGAGAAGGGGGGGAAAAGGAGTATGCATCATGTGCCTTGGGAACCCTTATGGCTCTTGAAGATGCAAGGAGGCCTTGGTCTTTCGAATATCAGATGCAAAAATGTGGCCCTGATAGGCAAGTGGATGCCAAACTCTTCTCAAGTCAATCCCCATGGGTTGAAGTTTCAAAGTTCTTCATTGAAACTGGGAAATAAAGAGGTGCTAGAACTTGGAAAGAACTGCAGTGGTATGATCGTCTTTGCTCAGAGTTCCCGATCAAAATTGTAGGATCCGACCTTATCTTTAGGTTGGTCCAGCATGGAAGGAGTGTTTTGGTCGCATGTCGTCTTGGGTTGTGGGGAGATTCCAACCTCTCAGAACCAGTCTAGTGGAGCACCGCCTTTAGGCAGGAATCATTTGCAATACATTACCTTACCAGAGTCTACATCCTTTTCATGAAAGGGTTCAAAACGTGGCAGAATATGTGGGATTCTTTGTAGATGATGCAGTGGCCCTCTCTACCCTAGTAGTGTTAGATCACTTTTTAGCATCTTAGGTCTGTTTTGTAACATCTCGGGATCATGGTGTAGCTGGTAAAAGACTTCCACATTAAGGATGGGTGATGGCCCCATCTAGAGTGGCTCGAAGATAAGCAGTTGTAGTATGTCATGAAAGGTGAAATAGTCCACTACCTAGGTGCCCCCATTGGTTTAGGTCTTACAATGTGGCAAAGGTTTAATTTGTTCTTGGACAAGATAAAAGCCAAGCTCAAAGACTGCTGGCATGGCATGAGCCTAGGATGGAACTCAAGGACCCTAGTCATCCAACAAATTCTCTCATCCACAATCACATACTTGGCGTTAATCTGGCATTTCTCCAAATGCTAGTGGTTGGAGGTTGAGAGGTTATTCCATTCCTTCCTCTAGGCTATGATGAGGAGGGGGAAAAAGGAGGATGCATCAAGTGCCTTAGGAACCCTTATGGCTCTCAAAGATGCAAGGAGACTTGGTCTTCCAGATATTAGATGCAGGATTGTGGCCCTGATAGGCAAGTAGATGCCACAACTCTTCTCAAGTTAATCTTCGTGGTTTGAACTTTTGAAGTTCTTCATTGAAGCTAGAAAATCAAGAGGTGCTACCTAGAAAGAATTGTGGTGGTATGATCGTCTTTACTCCCAGTTCCTGATCAAAATTGTAGGATGGGACCCTGTCCCTGGGTTGGTCTCACTGTGGAAGGAGTGTTTTGGTTACATGGTGTGGAAGGGTCGTCCTAAATTGCAGGGAGATGCCATCCTCTCAAAACCAGTCTAGTGGAGCACAATCTTTAGGGAGGAACTGTTTGCAATGCATGAACTACCCAGATCCCGCATCCTTTTCAAGAAAGTGATTAGGACATGGGAACATATGTGAGATTCTGCTAAGGCAGATTGGCACACAATGGAGGCCCTCACTTTCAAATTTGCACACAATCTAGGAGAGAAGGGCCTAGTTTGCAGGTGATCAATCTTTGAGAATCGGCCCTCCAACTGCATTAAGCATGAGGATTGGCCCTCCAATTGCATTAAGTCTGCTCAGTATGCAGGAAGGTCTTAGAATCACTCAACACTTGTTTTGGTCGTGCTCAATGATGCGTGAGGTTTGGAAGAAGGTGGAAGCTCTATAGGATTTCGGGTTTAGTGGTGAAGTTCTACATTAACTCCATATGGAGGATGGCTATATTGGGTAAGGCATCTCACCTCCCCTCCACGTTAGGATCTACTTCCCTCAGTTTGTGTGGCAGTCTTTCTTTCTATTTGGGAGTAGAGGAATCGCTTGGCATTCAAATCGAATATTGCGTTAGATTTTCATGAATCCCACTTGCTTGCTACAGTGAAATCTTACCTCAGGGACTTTAGACATTAGGGGAGAAATGGAGTCTCAAAAGGGACTCCAATTAGAGTTTCCTAATTTCAAGGGATTACAGAGGGATTTGTATTGTATGAATGAGAGTGCTAGAAGGTGTGGGGCAATGGTATGCTAAGGTGGAGGGTGGGTAGGCCTGCAAAGAGGCCTATTGGTTGTTCCCCTTACACTAGGACCACCCAAACCATCACCCCACCCTTAAACCATGTTTCACCCTCCTCCCAGGTGCACCTCCCCCACATAAGTCCAAATCCGCTTTCAATGAGATGGTGGACCCCTTGTGGCAATTTTCCCTTCCCCCTCCCTCTTTCCAGGGCCTCTGCCCCCACTGTTCTGGTCCATCCTGCCATTCCCTCCATTTTTGAAATGTGAGGCTGCCCTCCCTTGCATTTGCCCTCTTCCCCCTCTTTCTCTGCTCCCTCTTGCTCTGGCCTACTTGATGTAGCTCCTCTCTCTCTCTCTCTCTCTCTCTCTCTCTCTCTCTCTCTCTCTCTCTCTCTCTCTCTCTCTCTCTCTCTCTCTCTCTCTCTTCCATTTGTTATGTACCTTCCCCCTGCTCCCTCTCTCTATCTCTCTCCTATCTCTATGTCTATCTCCCTATCCCCTCTCTCTCTCCTATGCGTCTATTGGGTGCTACTGCTCTGTCCCTCTCCTTCTCCCTCTTTTGTGCCTCTATTAGAGTTGCATTGCCCTATGTAGGAGTCCCATTCTTGATGTTGCAACCTCTGTATGCATGGTGATGAGCAAGGATACAAGACCATGCAATGTTGTGACCTCTTGTGTCTTCCACAACACCAGAAATACATTGGATGAGTGGATCCCTTGCACCTACAGCTTGAATGACTGGATAGTGATGAAATGATCAGCCAAAGGTCCACACAAGCTTTACAAGAGCAACAGATGTGATATCTTGCATGAGTGAAAGGGCAACATCTTGAAGCTCAAGTTTGGGAAGAAAGGATGGCTCGCAAAAGTGCAACATGTCTACATGGGAAAAGATATGCAGCTACCTCCATCATTCAATCAATTTAGGGTACCATCACAATGTGAGCCTTTCTATCTATGTACCTTTTTCACCTCCTATAAGTGTAATGAGTCCATTTGGATATTTTGTGTTTGGTTTCTTCTAATAGCTCTTATTCATGGCAGATGTTTTCCCTTCGAACTTCAAGGAGTGGGAATAATTGAGTCATTCATAGGCAAGTTCACTGCAATTCATGAGGATTTAGTTAGGTAAGCAAATGCATGCATGGGAGAAGTTGGCCTCCTTGCGAAAGAAGAATGTGTATTGGCATAATGCAGCATACATCACTCCAATGACATTGTTAAAATATGGCCATCTGCATCCCATTGCATCGCCACAACTTCAAGACATGGATTGCAACATTGTGGACTCGAGGACATTGTAGTTGTACAAGAAAAATATTGAAAGGATGTGAGCATGGCCATGAAGTTCACATTTGGATCCAAATGGGCAAGGTTATCTTGGTTTATGCCTCTGCACATTTTTTATTCTTTGTTTTAGAATATACATATGCATAGAACAAAAACTATGTCATCCTGCAAGCATGTAGATGGAAATTCTCTTGACGACTTACGGGGAACTTGGTCAGGTAAGCAAAAGGATGATGTGTTTCAATGTCACACATGTAAAGAAAATGTGGTTATTAGATACCATATGTCATGCCAAATGTTGTATATAGCTTTTTAATACAAGCGTTGGAAGAAAACAAATGGTCGGTGGCTTCCCTTAGACTCTAATGAGTGATGAAGGCAATACGAGGGTATGTTTTTCTATTAATGTTGATGAGGGAGATGTCAAGAATGTGAATTATATCATATCCTAATGGACTCTAAGGGATGTGCGAGAACATCTATTGGTCATGGACGATAGCATGTTAGAGTCCCACAACTTTACCTTAAATGGTGGAAAGATCAGCCGATGTGTGAAGAAGTGCATGCATAGTGCCAATTTCATTCCTCCTATAACTTTGAAGATTGTTAAGAATGTGTTTGACTAGTGTAGCATTTAATTTTTTGCCAAATCCTAGTTCTTGTTTCAAAAGATGATGCACAATTAAATTGACATGTTATTTCTTTTGATGTTTTTTTCCTTTGAGTTCATGGTAGATGTTTTTCAAAGAATTTGGGGATTTTATGATTTGTTTTAATTTTTAAGGTTTTGATATATATAAAGGGGTAAGAGCCATTTTTACATTACATTCTCACTTTCACTTTCAGAGAGCCATAGAAACTTCCACCCTCAAAACTTACTCACTCCATCAACTCGCTATTTGGATTCAGCTAGTGCTGCATTCCATGATTTCATCTCGCAAACTGCATTTGCAGGCCACAAGGAAGAGCTAGTTTTTGTGTTTGATAGGGCTTTAGATGACCTAGGCACATATATGCAAGCCAAGGATGACTTCACATATCTCATCCCCTACATGCAAGAGAACTTCACTGTTTTATATACACTTGGCGACTCTTCAAAGAGATGGGTTCCGATAGAATACATCAAGTATCTATTCCTAGACGAACCCAAATTTGTGAAGCGCTTGGCCCGCTTTTGTGATAATCTTATAAAGGAAGGGTTTAGGACGGTAGATGGGAAATACAAGCACTAAATTCTGTAATGGGAGATGACAGTCATCTTTCTTCTCTAAGAGGGAAATTTAGAGGAAGAAGCCTCATCGTCCCCAGCACCCCCTCTAGTAGAAGTATTGATATCCGCATCCCTAGAATAGATATTGACATGTACACAGAAGAGAGTCTTGACCATGCAAAAGAGGAGATGGAAGCAGCTGAAGCATTGAGCCTACTTCAAGAACCCCCAGCAAGAGTAGAGCAAGAATTTGCATCGGAGACCATTGACCAAGAAGCAAACTTATGGTCCTTGTCCCCTCTCATCATTGATGGAAAAGAGTATGTATTCCTCCATGACATAGAGGTTCTTTTTGGACTACGAGAGGATGAGGCTTTAGGTCTCAAAGATCCCAGGGTTTTAGGTTCTGAAGACCAGATAATGGAAGAGTTTCTCTTGACGACGCTGGTTTCATTGAGGGATGCAAACATGTCCATATATGATGCACATCCCTCTCATGCAGAAGCTTTGACACTGGTTTCATTGAGGGATGTAGACATGTCCATATATGATGCACAACCCTCTCATGGAGAAGCTTCCACCTCCAAGAAAGGTCAGGAGAAAGCTTCCACCTCCCAAATGGAACATCACATAGCACCTAGCTCCATCAACATTGCAAATGAGGAAGGGATAGAAGCCGAGGACGCTATAGTGGTAAGTTTGAATAATATTTTGCATTTTGTTTTGTTGGTCTTCTAATTTTTGTTGAATTGTTGTAGGAGGCATTTGAGGTTGATGAATTCTCATCTCGACAGGGTAATGTTCGCAGTGCATTTGGGTGAGATCTTCTTTGGCATATTACCTCAGCAAAGTCACAAAGCACCTCGTGGTCTTTCACAACAAGTTTTCTCCTCGAGGGCTTGCGGAGATGCTAAAATGCAAGGCATTGTTATGCGCTATCGGATACTCCAAAATTACTCAAAATGCCAACAATGTGATTTTGGTACATGCATGGCTCCTATCAATTCTTTTGGATTGAACATTCATGGCAGGGCATTGACAGAAACATCTATGTATTTGGTAGCAAGAGAGAAGGATCTTAGTGCTATTGCAACTAGGTTTAAAACTAGGAGTCCACTAGAGGATTCAAAGACCCCTATTCTCAATGTCCTCAAACTAGCTAAGAAGAAAGATAGCTTGTGAGGCCTCTTCTAAATATAAACATATATTTCAATGGACACATGACTTTAATGAGTACATCTTTCTTATTTGTTTTTAGTCATCGTTACTCTTCCTGAATTCATAATATTTATTCCATTGCATTTTTTAAAGGCTGTTGATGCTATATTGTTCCATCCTTTGAATTGTGTTAATTTAATGCATTTCTAGCCAATATAGTATGATTTTCACCAATTCTAGATTTTCGATGTTCATTTCTGTCAAACCCAGCAAGAATGACCAAATTTACACCGTGGTAGGTTTAGGGAATTATGGTCTCCTTGTGATGTCCTGGACACTTTCACCTTCTGCGCCATGATGAAATTCTTCCAGGGTATGACAGAAATCAACAGTAACACTGAAATGAAGAGTAAATTTAGTCATAAGCATGGAGAATTCACACAACAATGGGATAGTGTACAAAATGTAGAATCTATAATTTATTAAAAAAGATTGCCCCTTGGGCCTCAGATACAAGAATGTGTCTTCAAGGGCAGGGGTAAGTCTAAGTCCTAAGGGTGGGCTCCAAGAGATTCTAGGGCTTGAAGCTTGGGTCCATCCATAGCCGCTTTGCCAGAGCTATGTCCTTGTCCATAACTGTGAAGCACTTTGCAGGGATGGCACACAAGTTGGCGTCCTCAAACAAAGAGGTGGTGACTTGCTCTGCAGCCTCCTAGAGCATCCCCATAGCTCCTGTGCTGAAGCGCACATCATCCTTGTACCCCTGTGCTATCTCTTGTACCACATGTTTGAAGGGAGCATGCAGGATCAGGTTCTCGATGATCTTCTATAGCTGTCTCATCTTCCTTAGGGCCCTCGCTCCTGGCTTTGCTTTTCATGGCTTCCTGACTCTTGGTGGAGGCCGTATAGGTACCCAAACATGGCTCCATGTCCTCTTGTTTGCTTTGAACTTCTTGCGCTGCTCTTCTTTGCATTGATCCTCCTCCAAATCCTTTGCTTGTGGATGACTTGAGCTTTCACCTTTTTTGGACTCCTTGTGATGGGGCTTTCTCGTTGTTTGCTTATCCTAACCCCTCGCAGTTGCACAAGCATAGGAACTACATCCATGACAAGCTCTATCACTAGGACAAGGATGATTGTATTGTTTCTTGCGGTTTGTTGAATCCTCTCCAGAAGTTTCTTGATATCGGGGGAGGTTCTTAAAAACATTTTGCTCATTTGGGGGAGTCCTCTCACAAGATCCCTCCTAGGAGTTAGGGGTTGGCTAACGGGATTTTGGAAAAGGCCCTAACCCCTCCACCCCCCCGCCCCGTCGCCCTCCCCCCTACCCCCGCCCCCATCACCCTCCCCCCTACCTCACCTCCCATCGTCGCCCCCCTCCCCCCCATCCCCCACCCTTGCCACCACTTTGCCCACCCCCCCCACCCCTCACCCCTCCCTTATCTTCCCCCTCGCTCACCCTGTCCCCACCTTCCCCAAACTCCTTACCTCACATAGGCCCTAGACTCCAAGAGTGAGCACACAAATTTGATCAAAACCTAAGCAAAATAAGCAAGATATTCATTTCACACAGACCCATCTTCTCCCTTCTCTCACTCTAGCTTGCAACCAACATGTGACTCCTCGACTCCCTATGGATGCTTTCCAAGCACTATGCCTTCTATTCTTTGATACAATTTGAACTGCTTTTGCAAGTTCTGATGCCTTTGCCTTTTCAAACTTCCAAATCCTAAGTAGTAAACATCTATAACACCAATTGAATATCTCATGCAATGCATTGCTACAAGTGATACCAGATGCCTTGAGTTATTGAAGTAGGATGCCTTGGCTCTGTAGTGTGACTTCTCCATGCCTTATGTATTCCAAATGGACAAAGGGCCCCAATTCTATACAAACCATGGTCCGTGTGCATAGAGAATATGCTGCAAACATGATGAGCATCATTTCAGCAACAAAATAAATAAATAAAGCAAGTCCTAAGTATTATGATGGTGACAAGATTACCATGTAATGTGTAATGTGTGACTCTCCCCATGCTTTCACCATTAATTCCATAAACGCTTTCACATCCATCTTGAACCTTTCATAATACATCTCATCAATTTGAACCTTACGAAGCAATTTTATCAATCCATCTACCTTTGTTCATACTTTAGCTCTCAAAGTTGCTACTTGAGGATGATAAGCCTTATTGGTCATGAATTCACACAATGCTTTCTAGTATTCCCAACCCAAGCTGCTTTGAGACAATGTATGTTTGTCTTTGTTGAGATTGTAGTTAGATAGGAATATCCTTTCCTTTGCTCCACCCATGGACACTTTAGCAAGAAGATTCAGTGTTGCGCCATACATTTTCTTATCCTCCTTAAGTTTGATCTGTCCTCCATGGAATCCCATGTTTGAGAGCAACTTCTCATCTTCTACAATGCACCGTGTGGATACTTCTTGCGGAATTAAATTCCAAGCATAAACAAGATTGCAAATACAACAACTTATCAAGTATGCAGAGTTTTGCGTGTAAAGTACATATGTGTAATCTCTTCAGTGGGAAGGGCAACATGGGATCCCACTTTGGATCCTTCTTGTCATGATTGGGTGCTTGCGTTTGGCTAAAAGATAGAATGCCATTCTCCCATTATAATCCAGCCTTTTGCTTACATTGCAAACACATGGAATAAGGGCATGTGAACATTGAATTTGCTCCTATATCACAACCATGCAAGCACTTGAGTGTTTTCAAATCACCAGCAAGATGCCATTCAACTTGAAATGTTCCATGGCCATCTACTATCAGTTTTTGCCCTTCCTTTTGTCTTCGGATCGTTGTCTTCGGATCATTGATGGGATTCATATTCTATCTAGATACCACTTAATGTCTCATGGCACTCTTTCGGAGTCTTATTAAGGCATAAACACATGGGTTTAGCCTTACATGGGGAATGCCAAGGGGTGCATGGTATGGGCAATGAAGGGGCATTATCCTTTATATATGTATTCATGCACGCAACGGTTAATAGAATCAGTTACATACATTCTTCCTTCTTCCTTGTGTTGTATCATCTTGATCTGAGGTTTGAGAGTCTTTTGAGCACAGTCTCTATTGAGGCTATGGCCCCAACACATTGGCGATCACGATGATGGACTTGTTGACCTTTCTCTACCTACTATTGTGACAATGCTTTGTGGGAGCAATATGTGATCACACTTTGGATTCCAAGAAGTTTCCCAGCCTGGTTTCTTGCTACCGCTACGTTGTTAATTGCCTTTGCCATTGAGATTTGCTATCGCCTTTGCTCAAAAATGCAACATGCATGCATTTGGGTTGTTGCTGTAGTACAAGAACTTGCGAGGTGATGCTCCAGTGTGATCTTGAGGTGGCGACACCCAAAGAGAACCATCCATGGTCATCTATAAGATTAAAGACCCAATGACGAGGCATGCAAGATGGACAAAGACTAGCCTCGAAACGAAAAAAAAGGGTGGTGTGGCATATATCTACCGACATGGCTAGAGCGATTGCACCAAAGGGAGGCGACCACACAGTGGACATAGATCGTGCCAATCGCATCTACATCCATAGTAATGATGCAGTCCCTGATCGAGGAATCGATGAAGATGATGGTTTCTAAGTATTGACAGCAATGCTCATATTGGTTATACTCCAAGCGAAACGGTTCTAGAGGCGGCTCGAGATGCACGGGGTATGCTACTACTACTAGATTCCTTTTTGCGAGTGTGGAATTGTTGCTACATTGCGACTTTGGATGGCGGTGCATTTAGAAGCCTCTGCTCATTGTGAGGTGACAAAGTATAGAGACCGCGGCGCACGCTAACTTGCACGTCATTCATGAAGATCATGGGAGAGGCAAAGGCTAAGGGTTCTTCAAGACCTTTGTGCCATCCCTTGCTAATTGTCCTAAGCTAAATGTCTCATCAAACTCACGGCCTATGTGATGATGCTAACTGGTACAAGAAGATGCGGAGGTGGTTGTGTCAATTTTGAGACCGGCTCCCCTTATGATCAAGATCCATCGGATGCATGCTGTGCAGAGGCCATTGTGCAGAGGCCATTGTGCAGAATTGCTATTGCATGGTAGTTGTTGCGGTGCTTATTGCAGACTTGAACCAAAGGCAGAAGTCATTCCAGAGTGCAGGCTATGAACGAAGGTATGCATTGGATGTAGCGCCCAACACTAGGCATTTGATTCATGGAGGGACAACCAGCTATTTTTTTAAAGGTGATGCGGCAAAGAAGACATATGATGTTCTAAGGATGCAAGTGTGGTACTAAGTATTGGTGCAATTATTTTGTAATGTGAAAGGCAAGATCTACATCGACATTGTTGGCGCTTCTTCACGAGAGTGGCATTCCATGTCTACTATTTTTTCATTTATGCACTCATAGATCCATTGCCTTGGCGTTGCCTAAAAAGTTTCTCTCTTTTTATTCACATGCACTATGTTGGCACTTGACTTTCACTCAGGGGATATTTGTGCATGTGTGGTTCGCACAATCCACCATGAGTGCCATGTCTTAAGGCATAAACACATGGGTTTAGCCTTACATGGGGAATGCCAAGAGACCCATGTGCGTGGGGATACCAAGGGGTGCATGTGAAGGGACATTATCCTTTATATATGTATTCATGCACGCATTGGTTAATAGAATCAGTTACATACATTCTTCCTTCTTCCTTGTGTCATATCTTCTTGATCTGAGTGTTGAGATTCTTTTGAATATAGTCTTTGTTGGGGCTGCGGTCCCAACAAGTCTCAAATGCTGCAAGCCACCATATATCTTTCTCTGATTACAATGAGAAATCTTGCTCTACTTCCTCGTTCACTTGAACAAAGGCTAAGGATCTATTCATAATGCAGATGCTCACTCTCTCTAACTTGTGTTCTTTCACCAATTGAGCTTCATCCATTTTGATGATAAATATGAGCTTTCCATTGCATTCTATACAACAAAAGAGAGAAATCGTTAGGATAAACATGATATATGAAATGAACTAAGTAAAGTGCGATACTGTAATGGATTTCCTCTTACCATCTTCTCTCATGCCATAGAATTTGACCATTGCTTATTGTAGTTTCTCAACATCTAAGTAGACATTGTTGAAAGCATTCGTCCCAAAAGTTTGCAGACCAGATTTCTTTTTACTCTTCCAAGTTATTGTGCCCCTTACTGAATGATACCCTTCAAGCATTTCTCTTGCACATTGGTTTTTTTCTCACTATGCACGTCTCACAAACCAAGTTATGGGTAGGGGCACTTTAGACTTCTTATACTTTCCCAAACTAGTAGACTTGAAAGTTTTGAAAATAGATGTGTAAGCTTCATGACTTACACTAGCAGTATCACAAGTTGCAAGCATCTCCTTTGTGTCCACAATGTCCTTGAAGTACTTTCGATCACCTCTTCAACAACTTGCACACGTAGGCACTTGTGTCTTGGGTCCCTTAGTATCCCAATGGCATCACTTGACTTCACTAAACTGGCTACAATTATGTGAACAATCAATATCAGCCCCGTGTGTTCTTCCCATCACATCTTCCATGAAGTTCCTAAAGAAGAACACAAGAAAAACTTAGTCACAAACAATGTAGCACAAAAAGTGTAATTTCATTGGAACATTTGATAACCAACCTTGTAGCCCGGATTCTCCTCTTTTTAGCACCACCAATGTGTGCCAATGTATCCATGTTATGTAAGTACCTTCTTTTTCTATCCTTCAATCCTAAAGGTGTTTCTTTCATCTTTTACACTCATTATTCTGCCTTCAGAGCATAAGAATCGCACTTCTCTTGATGCCATGCGATGTATGCTCCTTTATTCTGGATTATCTCGGAGCTTTTGGGCAGAAGCAATTCTGACAGCCATCTTTGTGCAAAATCATCTTTCTACAACTGCACCTTCTGGTAAGATACCAATCACAACTTGGGCAAGGGAGTACTAGATGAGGGAGGATGTCCAATATCTGTAAGCAATTGGCGCATCCAAACCAATTCTCGAGCTGCTAGAGAGGCCGCTACATATTACTCAGATTCTGTGGTAGAAACAACAACACAACATTGCTTCTTACTATGTAAATACCTTCTTTTCCTATCCTTCAATCCTAAAGGTGTTTCTTTCATCTTTTGCACTCGTTCTTCTGCCTTCTCTCATTCCTTCTCTACAACTCATTGAACTTGATTGTAAATAGATATTTCCAAGCTATTTTTGGTTTCAGCTAGCTTACAGAGTGACTCTTATAATTTATGTCGCTCAAAGTCCAATGCATTTCACTCCAAGTCCAATGCTTTGGCTTCATGAAGATCCTTGTTCTGACTTTGAAGCTCCTAAATAGAGTTATGCATTACAACAATGGTGCTATTTCCCAAATGTGCTAGCTGCTCTGCTTGGGCTTTGCGCATCTCGCTTGCTTGCATAGCCATTGTCTGAGCATTGTTTAACCAATTGCAATAACCAAGCAGCCCCGCATGTCCAAGCCGAAGTAGCTCATGCAATATATGAAAAGGAGGGCTATTTTGGTTGGTAGGATCTAAAGGATACAAGGATCCTTCTACCCAAAGGTTGAGATGCTTCTTTCCTTGCAAACGAAGACAATGGATCTTGGAAGCTCTCCTCAATCCCAGACTACGTGTGCTTCCATATTCAGCCTCCAACTCTAGGTGAACCTGGTACTTGTTGGAGACATCCTCAAACGGTGCCATGCATAAAGGAGTGTAGAGAAGGAGAAGGTGTGGAGAAACAGGCTTGAAGGAGCAGCACACAGGGGGAAGGAGAGGAGGAGGAGGGATGGAGGGGGAGGACCAACAAGCATGGAGGAGGAGGGAAGGGGGTAGGACGAGCAGGTGTGGAGGGTGAGGAGGAGTAGGCGTGGAGGAGGAGGTGGGGAGGAGGAGGTAAGAAGGAGCAGGAGGGAGGGTGGAGGAGGAGCAGGGGTGGAGGAGGAGGGAGTGGGAGGGGAGAGGAGCAAGTGTGGAGGGGAGGAGGAGGGAGGGGGAGTCTAGGGATTGAGAAGGGGGAGGGGGAGGGAGGGAAGGGGGAGGGAGGGAGGGAGGGAGGGAGGACTGAGAAGGAGATTCGAATTTGGAATTTTAAATTTGTTGGTTCCCACCTAGGAGTAAGAATTGTGTAAGAGGTGTAAGTGGTGGGGTCACTTGTGGGAATAACCCACCTAGGTGAGGGGGGGTTAGGACTTTTTGGGCCCTACCATGGCCCTTTCATAAGGACTAATCCATTTCTCAATCCATTCCTTATAAGGCCCTTTTGAGACCCCATTTCTCCCTAATGTGGATGCTGGGGGTGCAAAGGAACCCGTGACCAATCATGCCTTGCTCTCTATCAGTTGTGTCTTGTAACTAAGTTTGTTTCTCTGCTGGCATAGCATAGTAGGCCTTACCCCTATAGAGAGCCAAATTTTGTATTGGGTCTCTACTTTGGGCCTAACCCGCTCCTATAAATATAATTACTCTTTTATTCTTTAAAGAAAAAAGCTTAAAAATGTGCAAGTAATGGTGCTATGTTTATGGAGGTAACAATCCGTCCAACTATCTTAGGGCTCCATTTAAAGTTTTTGGAAGTCAAAGGTATGTTGGATGGTGGGGTTTCATTAGATGAAGCCTAGTTCATGCAATCCTTGTCAAGCCACACAATGTTCATGTAAGACCAATGGGCTTGGTTAGTGCCTTTTCATTGGCAAGGATCAAATGATAGCTTGAAGTGATTTGAGGCATCTATGGGCTAGCAAAATGGGGTGTCACCTCTTTTATGGACAGGAGTAGGAGGGATTAACCGATGAGCTAACTCAAGTAAGACTCTATCAAGAGGTTGATCTAATTGCGTAGAAGTCCCTCTACATGTACAAATGTGCAATAGAACTCATTGGCCATTAGAAAGTGTAGAGAGCCTTTTGGGCGAGACACAAGGTTGAATTCAAGGGAAGTCATGAAGAGATGGGAGAGAGGTGAAGGGGTTCAATAAATGAAGGTCTTCAAGGGCCGTGTATTCTAAAAGGTGCATAGAAACTCATGAAGGGCCATGTATTTTCGAAGGGAGTTTATGAGATTCACTAAATTTGAACGACATGACAAATATATGTGAACAATGACACTTGATGTGCTCCAATTCACTCCATGGACCCAGTATCACAATGAGAAGGAGAAGGTCGTGCAGCGTGACCCACGAGCGGAGGAAAAAATGGTAGTAAGAAAAGGAATCCAGCTCAGAAAAGGCACCTCACAGTACTGAGATAACAATCTGTTTACTGTGTCAAGTTTGACTTTGTGTTTATAACATAAAATGCAGAGATAGAGCGTAGGTGGCGTACTCGTATTTCATTTACTTGCGATTGGACCCCTATTTTGCTCATCTTCCAATTTCTCTCCATCCTGCTCATGTTCATTCTTTCACCCTCCGTCACTCCGTCCAATTTCTCTCCTTGCTGCCCTGTCGATTCTATCACCCTCCTTTACGATTTGCACTCGCCCACTTGCAGCTTCCTGTTGAACACCACTTCAGAGAACCTCACCTCCTCACTTTCCTAGACTCACAGTTCGCATCGTTTTCTAGCCCAAATCTCTTCTGAGCCACATGCAAGTTTTTAGCACGTAGAGCTCGAGAAGCACCCACGATTTCCAAGCCCTCCGAGTCTCATCCATTACACCAAGCCATGGGGAGACTTCATCAGAGGTTTCTTCGTACCTTTATCGCTGTGGTTTTGTTCCTTTGTTGCGGGCTTCTTGGCGATGCTTCTACTTGTCCGAAATGTGGCAACTTTACCTTGCCGTATCCTCTGAGTTCGTCCAGTAGTTGCGGTGACCCTCAATACAAAGTGGTCTGCGATTCTCAGAAAAAGCTCAGCCTTAAGGCGCTTTCGGGAACGTATCCAATTATCAGCATCAATCCCGGATCTCAGAGACTAGTTATCGGCACGCCTAGCATATCTTCGACTTCATGTAGCACGACAGATCTGCAAGGCGGTGGCCTTTCGTTAGACTCCAGTCTTCCCTTCAATGTTTCCAGCAGTAACACCGTGATGCTGCTGAACTGTTCCTCCACGCTTCTCCTTTCTCCCTTGAATTGTTCTTCGAATAGTCTGTGCTCCCAATTTTTGGCACAGGACAGCGAAGGCAGCGCATGCCGTAATAAACTGTGCTGCACCTTCACAGCGGGTGGGTCTTCAACGTCTCACAAAATTTCAGTGGCGGAAGGAGATTGTACAGCGTACGTGAGCGCGCTTTCCGTAAATCCGAGCTTTCCAGCGAGCACATGGACTTATGGAATCGAACTGGAATGGACAACGCCATTAGAACTGGTTTGTACTTCTCAAAAGAATTGCTCTCAAGATTCGACTTGCAAGAGAGACACCAGGACCAGCACGTTGAGATGTTTGTGCAACGGAGGATACCACTGGAATCCGTCATCGGGACTGTGCACTCCAGGTCTGTTTAATTAGGTAGTCCGAGTCCCAGTTTGAAGAATCTAAGTTGCAGAGTGAGTCGACTCATCGTAGAGATTGTTGTGGATTGAAACGTTTTGAGCAGATAACGATCTGTGCACGAATGGCTCGGCTGGATGCGGAGGCCACCGCCACGAGGGGCCCATCATCGCAGGTAGCACCGATACGAGTAGAAGCTGATCGTGCACGTTTAGCTCAAAAGTTTTGTTTAGCCTAAGCACCGGCTTGAGTAGAAGCTCAAAATGTCTGTTGTCGGATCGTTGTTGAGTTTGAAATCCTGAAGTGGGCGTGCAGGCGTGACCGTGGGTCTGGCGGCTTCCCTAATGGTGGTGCTTGGCATATCAACGGTGTGGAGAAGGAAGAGGCGGGCGAGGGAGGCGAGGGAGAAGCTAACAAGGGAAAGGCAAGCGATACTGACGGCGGGGGGAGGGGGGAGGTCGGCGAAGCTGCACACGAGCGGGGAGATGAGGAGGGCGACGCAGAACTTCGCTCGGGAGAGGCTGTTGGGGAGCGGGGGGTTCGGGGACGTATACAAGGGCGTGATGGAGGGAGGCAAAGAAGTCGCTGTGAAGGTGGCGAAGCTAGGAAACATGAAGGGCGTAGAGCAAGTCTTGAACGAAGTTAGAATACTATCACAAGTGAATCACAAGAGTTTAGTTCAATTGTTGGGATGTTGCGTTGAAACTGAACAGCCTTTGCTTGTTTACGAATACATCGCCAATGGCACTCTTCTCCACCACCTTTCTTCTTCTTCACCTTCTGCTTCGAACTCGCATGGCTATGGCGCCCTCTTGCCTTGGCGTTTCCGCCTCTCCATCGCCCTCCAAACTGCTGATGGCCTCTCCTACCTCCACTCCTCCGCCTCCCCCCCCATCATCCATCGCGACGTCAAATCTAGCAATATCTTGCTTGATGAATTCCTCAATGCCCACGTCTCCGACTTTGGTCTCTCCCGCCTCGCCGTCTCTGACCTCTCCCATATCTCTACTTGCGCCCAAGGTACCCTCGGCTACCTCGATCCTGAGTACTACCGGAACTACCAGCTCACTGCTAAGAGTGATGTCTACAGCTTCGGTATCGTCCTCCTTGAGCTGGTCACCTCGCAGCGCGCTATCGACTTCGCCCGGGGGCAGGATTACGTGAATCTGGCCGTTTACGTGCAGAGCAAGGCCCAGGAAGGGCGGCTCATGGACGTGATGGATGAGCGGTTATTCACTGCGACTGATTCTTCGGCGCCCCCTTCGAGTGCTGCTGCTTCTTCTTTACCGTCTTCGGCATCATCAGCGGAAGAAACAGCAGCAGGGATGTCTCGATTGTTAGCAGCGTCTTCGGGATCAGGAGGTTCAATTCCTCGATTGTTCTCAGTACAACCATCAGCACCGTCTTCAGTAGCATCATCAGTAATGGGTATTGCAACAATATTCCCAGCAGAAGCTGCACGAACAGCACCATTTCCAGCAGAAGCAAGTACAGCCGCATTATCTCCAGCACCCACAGGATCAACAGCGGTGGTGGAGAGCATGAAGCACGTAACGTACTTGGCTCTGAGCTGTCTGAGAGACAGCCGCAACGAGAGGCCGTCGATGAAGGAGGTGGTGGAGGAGCTCCAGTACTCGCTTAAAATGTTGGAGGGAGGAGGAGGAGCCCATGGGATCTCTGGTATGGGGCAGCTTGTTTTTCGTGCGGAAGACAGTTTTGCGGCCTCGTCGACTATGTCATCGTCGACTGTGTCATCGCCAACGCCAAGCGTCCTCCCAAGATGATGCTTCTACTGCTTTTGTATTTGAACTCTTTGGGTTGCTCACACCCACCACTGAATATGTGTGCTGAACAATTTTGTGGTGATGGAGCCGTCTTGGTTGAATCTTGTGGTGCTTGGTCAGCAGACTCTCGTGATGAAACCCCTCTTGGTTGAATCTTGAAGTGCTTTGTGAGCACATTGGTGTTGGGTGTGTTTAAGAACGCTAGGACCCCATGAGGCTTCTCTTTTATGGCCAACGTTAAAAGGATTTTCTTCTTAGACCCAATAAACTTGTGCGCTTGAGGTTTACTAGCCTTTTGGAACTCTTTGGTCATCCATTAATAATCTTTGGAGTTGTGCAAACACGAGAGTTAAACTCGGGTCTATCCCACAATCTCGCTATTGTGTTTAATGTTATTGGGCATCAAAGGATAGCCTTTCTTAAGCCTAATGACATGGTGATAAAACGGCTTTATGAAAAATACTAATCAAACTAATGCTCCTAAGCTAAAAAGTAGGTTATTGTTTAATTTTGTGTTGGATGTTAATGGGCATCAAGGGATAGCCTTTCTTAAGTCTATTAAGATGGTGGAAAAGGGCTTTTATGGGAAAGAGTATCGCCCCAAGTTAAATATCACTAGCATGAAATCCATGCTCCACACAAGAATGTAATCCATTGAGCAACTATGTGAAGAGCTCCTCTCGCCCTTGCTCTGATTCATCAACACCAGAATCATCGCTCTTGTCGTAACCCCTAGCCCACAACTACCACCATAATCCCACTCTAGTCATTCGCCTTCATTCTTACACTGGCATGTAGAGGATGTGTTTGAGATTGAGAGAGATGGCGATCAAGGAGAATTTAAAATCACGTCACGCACTTGCAGAAGGGAGCACTTATTGAAACCATCATCGATGAGGAAGGTCAGTTATTTTAGGGTCACTTTAGAGTCACAACAAAGTAATTCACTCGTCGTGTTTTGTATAACAAGCTCTATAACAATCCTCCCTCAAGCATGGACAGATCCATTATTTTCTAGCAAGTCATAGGGGTCGAGCGTCGGAAGGAAGGTGCAAATGTGTTGAAGCAAAAAAACTACACAGATATTCAAGTGAAGTGTAGGGAGAGGGATTACGTGCGATTCGAACGTTTATTGAGATTAGCGAGATTAATGAAGATGGCAAGATCAAGAAGAGGGAGGAATGGAATGATGTGATGGTTGAAACTAATTTTTTTCATCCAACAATCCAACCCCTCATCCAACGCCTCACATTCATCAAATAAAATCTAAGGGCCCACCTTTCTCCAATAGTCCTCCCCCAAAGCTCTCCTTAAGAGAGAAAAAGATATTGTTTGGCTAAAATGTTGATTTTATGTCATTTTCAAGTCTTAAATGCTCTACAAAGGTATTTTTTCCCACAAAACCATTTGAGAGGGGGAAGTAGAGTTGAAAGGGGAGCAAGAGAGAGAGAGAGTGAGAGAGACACAATAGTGCGGGTGTGAAGTGATGAGTGAGCCACACCACAAACTCACTTAAGTTTTATTAGGATTAGGTTTACCCTATGACTGTCTTAAGACAGTCATAGGTGTCCTATCTTTAATTCTTTAATATAAGGGTTGGCAATGTGCCTTTAACCCCAACAACCTCCCACCTAAAGGCCAATGTGCCTAAAGGGGAGTAAAGAATAAAAATTACAGCAATATACAGTTACTGTATACAGGACCATAAAATAAGAATGGTCTCATCCTAATCCCATGATGTGGCGGCAATGTGCAAACCGCTCTGTAGGCAAGCTCTTAGTGAGCAAATCTGCAGGATTATCATCAGTATGTACTTTCACAAGCTCAAGACGCTTGTCTTCCAGTACCTCCCTGATGAAATGATATTTCACTTCTATGTGCTTGGTCTTCTGATGAAAAACCGGATTCTTTGCCAACATGATAGCACTCTGACTATCACAATGCAAAACTGGCATATCTCCTGTAATGCCCAAATCTCCCACCAGCCGAGTAAGCCATATTGCTTCCTTGCAAGCCTCAGTGGCTGCAACATATTCAGCTTCTGTGGTTGACAGTGCAACGCATTTCTGCAACCGAGACACCCATGATATAGCACCTCCTGCAAATGTGAAAATATAACCGGTAGTAGACTTCCGGTTATCTGCATTCCCTGCATAGTCTGAGTCTGTAAAACCATGCACCAATGCATCCTGCCTACCATAGCATATGCACAAGTCTTTGGTACCTTTGAGGTACCTCAAGACACCTTTCACTGCTTCCCAATGCCGCTTGCCTGGATTTGCCATATACCTGCTGATGACTCCCACCGCAAAAGCAATATCCGGACGAGTGGCAACCATGGCATACATCAAAGATCCAACTGCAGATGCATACGGAACCTTGGCCATTTCAGCCTTATCATCATGTGATCTGGGGCTGTCCTTACTGCTGAGTTTTAAATGTGGAGGCAACGGGGTACTAATGGACTTCCCCCCCTCCATTTTAAACCTCTGCAGTACTTTGTCAATGTACTCTTTCTGTGACAGAAACAAAAGTCCCTTGGACCTGTCACGAGGAATACGCATGCCAAGAATATGATTTGCACCACCCAAGTCTTTCATGTCAAAAGACTTATGCAGTTGTTTCTTCAAAGCACTAATCTCATGCTGAGATTTACTGGCAATAAGCATGTCATCCACATATAGAATGAGTAGCATCAAACTGCCATCCTTTGCCCGTTTGGTGTACAAGCAATGATCGGTCTCACACCTATGATACCCTTGGGACTGCATGAATGCATCAAACTTCTTGTACCATTCTCTTGGCGCCTGCTTGAGTCCATACAAGCTCCTTTTGAGCCTACACACAAGCTGCTCTTTCCCTTTAACAGCATATCCCTCTGGCTGACTCATATAGATCTCATCATGGAGATCTCCGTGAAGAAAAGCTGTCTTCACATCCATCTGACATAAATCCATGTCAGCATGAGCAACAAGAGCCAACACTGCTCTCAAAGTAGTCATCTTGACTACAGGGGAAAAGATCTCATCAAAGTCAATGCCCTTCTCCTGCTTGAATCCCTTGGCAACCAATCTGGCCTTATACCTCGGTAAAGCATTTGAATCCACTTTGACTTTGTAAACCCACTTACATGGCAAAACTTTTCTGCCTGCAGGTAACTGCACCAAGTCCCATGTATCATTCTGAAGTAGAGAATCCATTTCTGACTGCATGGCTTTCTCCCACTTCTTTTTCTCTGTTCTGCCCATAGCTTCCTTGAAGCTGGAAGGCTCACCACAATCTGTCAGCATGACAAAATCAGCCACATTATTGGCTCCGGGAACAAACCTGGCAGGAGGCCGTTGTGCACGGGCGCTCCTCCTAACAAACTGTTCCGGATTAGGCTGCTGTCCAGCCTGTTCTTCATGCATAACAGGTGGCTGTACCACCGTACCTGGCTGTTCTACAGCCCCATCTGTTGGCACATCCAGTGGTGCATTATTGGCAAAATTTTCTGGCTGAATATCAGCCTGTATACCCTCTTGAACAGGGTGATCTGCAGCAGGCTGCTGCTGCATATAAATAGGCATTCTTTGCTGTCCAACATCATCATAAATAACCCGCCTGTATTCCACAGGTTGCACGGGTTCCTTGTGTACACAATCTTCTTTAAAGATGACATCATTGCTGCGTATAATCTTCCGTTTAACGGGATCCCATAATCGGTACCCCATTTCACCTTCATCACCATATCCCATAAAGATGCATCTGATAGACTTTGGATCCAGTTTGGTGCGGAGATCTTTGCGTACATGAGCAAAGCACTCGCAGCCAAATACCCGTAAGTGTTTATATGAGGGTGGCTTGCCAGACCACACCTCCTCTGGCACTTTCAATTCCAAAGCCTTATTTGGTGACCTGTTAATAATGTGAACTGCTGTTTGCACGGCTTCTGCCCAAAAGCCATGGGGTAATGCAGCATAAGACAACATACATCGAACCTTTTCCTGAACAGTTCGATTCATCCGCTCACTTGCACCATTTTGAGATGCATTATGAGGGGCTGTGAGGTCCTGTTTGATGCCCTTAGCTTGGCAAAACTGCACAAAAGCATGTGACACATACTCACCCCCATTATCGGATCTGAGGCATTTCAGCCTACGACCTGTCCGATTTTCAACCTGAGCGACAAACCTCTTGAAAGCATCTAGGGCATCTCCCTTATGCTTCAAGAAATAGACCCACACCTTGCGTGTGGCATCATCAATGAAAGTAATAAAATATTTGGCACCCCCTAGTGATAACTGTGGCATCTCACACAAATCAGTGTGCACTAGATCAAGTGGTGCTCTATTCTGGGGAGTTCTCCTTTTATGAGGAGTCACAGAATGCTTGCCAAAAATACAATGATCACAAGTAGGCAAATCTGAAAATGAAAGAGACGGCAGATAACCCAAACGTGACAGTTCTTTCATTCCTTTAACAGACATGTGTCCCAACCGGCTATGCCACAATGAAACCTTTGGCAGCTCGGTTATGGCAACAACATGATTACCCACGCTGGAAACATAAAGAGGGTACAAGGTATCACTCTTAAAACCCTCAGCCACTACTGTCTGGCCATCAGTAATCACCCATTTGGAATCCCCAAATGTGGTGTGGTAACCACTGTCATCCAATAAGCCAGTGCTAATCAGATTTTTCTTGATTTCCGGCACATGGCGAACACCATCAAGCATAAATGACTGTCCATCAGGAAATACTATCTGAATACTGCCAATCCCTGCAATCTGACATGCATAGTTGTTCCCAAGATGAACAACTCCATGAGTACCTGTATAGGAAGTAAACCACTCCCTGTGAGGTGTAACATGAAAAGAGGCACCTGAATCTAAGAGCCAGGTGTGCATGTCATGGCCATCAATAACCACAGCATGTGCTATTACAGCAGAAGAGCATAAAACATCATGTATGTCACTGTCACTGTCCTCTGCTGCAACATTCACTGCATCTAACTCAACTAGCGTGGCCTTGCCTTTGCCTTTGCTTGCATTTCCTGTATCCTGTGATTCAGCCTTCTTGGCTTTCTGATCCCGTATGAACTTGAAGCACTTCGACTTCACATGTCCCTTCTTGCCACAATAAAAGCATTCAATGTCCTTTTTGCCACGGGACTGACTGCGGGATTTGGACTTACTAGCAGATTTCCCCTTCTGCTGAGTCCTGCCTCTATCCTGTACCTGCAAAGCATTTGAAGACTTGCTGCCCGCATTATTCTTCCTGCTCATCTCCTCCATAAGAAGAGAGCTCTCTACATCAGCATACATAAGAGTAATATTCGAATTAGACAGGGTGGTCTTGAAAGTGTCCCAACTCTCAGGGAGGGTACACAACAAGAAAGTGGCCTTGAACTCCTCATCAAGATTCAACCCCTGTGCAATCAGCTGTGTAAAGATAGCATTAAACTCACTCAAGTGTGAGGTCATAGCTGTACCTTCCTTCATGCGAAGATCGACCAGCTTCTTCAGCCAATAAACTTTACTGGCTGAGCTCTTTTGGGCATACAATTCCTCTAGTCTCTGCCATAGACCATAAGAGGTCTTTTCAGCCTGTACATTGAACACAAGAGTGTCTGAAATAGTGAGCATAATAGCTGCCCTCGCAGACAAATCAAGCTCTTCCCAATCATCAGCTGCCATATCAGATGGCTTGACACCCTTTACCCTTATGGGCTTAGCAATCTTCTTTAACAGAAGAACATTCAAGCACTGTTCTGCCCATAATGCATAGTTATGTGCTCCTTCCAGTTTCTTTATGTTCAGAATTGAAGAATCACCTCCTCCTGATGCCATATCAGATGAGGAAAGTACCTGACTCCCTGGAAGTAAAAAAGACTGAATAATAAAGTTCTGATTTCTCAGAAAAGTCTGCTCTATTCAAGAGCCAGTAGCACTCTCAAAAGTGCTGTTTTTACTGTCAGTAAAATCTGCAGCAAAACAGTAAATGTCCCTGCAAGTACTGTACCTTCTGACAAACTGTTCTGAGCTTAAAGAGGCATAAAAACAGTAATTTCAGACTGCTGCTGCTGCTCAACAAGAGCTTAACAGTGCATAATTATCTGACAAAACCACTCAGACTGCTGTAAACACTGCTGTACTGACTGTACTGATCACTTCTCCCACCTCAGATGAGGTCTTGCACTGAGTTAAATTGCAGAAACCACTTGACAAACACCCAAAAAACAGTAAATGATCCTTCAGCCTGTCACAAAACCTGCAACAGTAAATGGGATAAATCCCAAGCAATCACCCTTATACCAAGGGGAGAAAATGCATCTGAAGATCTCTGTAGGTAACTAAAGTGCTGTCAAACAAAGTCTGGGCAAAAGCCCCTTGATCTGACACCTGAATCAAGTGCAAAATGAAAATCTCTCTGACTCTTGTACCTGACAATGTGCAAAGCATAAACTGCCTCTGTGTACTCAGTAACAACACAAACCACAAAGTACAAACACCCAGAAGAAAATCTTTTGAGCACTGTCAACGATGGGCAGTTAGGGACCGAGTAAACTCGATGCGCCCTGACCAAGCGTGGCTCAACTGAGATTTTCAGAGTGTGTACAAAGAATGTGATCTGCAACAAATGTCACCAAATGCACTGCGGAAATAAAGCAAATGTGTGCTCCCTGGCTACACACTGCCTCAAGGCATAGACTGCAAACACATCTAGGCAAAAGCCCTTTGATAAGATCACCCAAAACTGAGAATTTCACTCAGTAAATGCATATATCCTCTTGCAAAATCAAGGCATTACCTTCCCAGAACAAAATAGATGTGCAATCAACCACACACTGTGGTTCTCTTCACCTCAAGCACGAGATGAAGGAAAGTACTTGCTGTACTGTCAAGATAGCACAGTTCTGAGAACAACAAAAAAAAACCTTGAATCAAGAGCAGAGAGCTTTTGATCTTTCTTTTCTTCCCAAAAAAAACGCGGACTCAGATCCCGGATGAATCGAGATGGTGTATCTCCCTGCTGTGCAAAAATCCGAAAACAGCTTCCTGTACCTGCGTGGAGATTTGTACGGCTGTACGGCTCCTGTACGGAATCCGTACAGCAGGTACGGAATCCGTACTTGAGTGTGCGCGCTGCGCACTCTGGTCCCGCACAGCCTAGTGCTGTGCACAGGCTGATCCTGCGCACCCTGCGCAAGCTAGCAGCTAGCAGCTGCTATGCAAAAAAGCCCGCGCCCGAACTGCGCCCGTGACCACGCCTTGGTCTGCTGCCCCGCAGCACTGCCCCACACCCTGCCTTCGCAATGCGCTGCCGCCCTGCAGCCTGCGCCGCCGTACTGCCTTCGCGATGCCGCCCTGCAGCCTGCGCCGCCGTACTGCCTTCGCGATGCCGCCCTGCAGCCTGCGCCGCCGTACTGTCTTCGCGATGCCGCCCTGCACCACAGTTCGCTGCTCGAGCTCCGTCCGTACGGTTGTACGGACGCCGTACAGCCGTACGGATCTGTCCGTACGGTGGGTGCAGTTGAGGGTGGGCTAGGAAGGAAGGGTAGGCTAGGGAGTGAAGAGAGGTTAGGCTCTGATACCAGTTGAGAGGGGGAAGTAGAGTTGAAAGGGGAGCAAGAGAGAGAGAGAGTGAGAGAGACACAATAGTGCGGGTGTGAAGTGATGAGTGAGCCACACCACAAACTCACTTAAGTTTTATTAGGATTAGGTTTACCCTATGACTGTCTTAAGACAGTCATAGGTGTCCTATCTTTAATTCTTTAATATAAGGGTTGGCAATGTGCCTTTAACCCCAACACCATTGACCTTAAGAGCTCATTGGCTTTTTATTCAAGGAGAAGAGGAAGGGGGGGGGGGGCATTGGGAAAAAATGCAGAATTGAATTTCCCATCCCCCTCAAAACTACCACAATGTTATAAGGCCTTAGTATGACCTCAATTCCTCTTCCTTTCATTAAATGAGGACAATTATGGTTTTGCCACCTTGTTTTCTTTTTGGAAAAATAAAATGATTTATTTATATGCGAAAAGGGGTGGGCGTAGCCCTAGCCTCACTCTAGAGCTTGAACAATCAAAGACAAGCTATGAGACACTACCTTTGTCAAGTTTCATACCCTTGCCAATGCTCAACTCCTTAAGCCAATTCTAGTTAGTGTCATAATCACTTGTATATCTCTTTGCATCAAGTTTCTACGCTAAAAACTAATTACGTTATGATCGAACCAGATGGAGTACAAAACTTGTGCTCTAACCACTTGCTAATATAAGCTAATAAAGTGGGAAAGGCCACCCCATTTGCCATAGCCTTGCCCTCTTGAAACCTTTAACTAAACCCTTTGTCCTAGAGGACTCAACTGAGAGTTTTCACCTTACCCCTACAGAAGACACGATGAGGATCTACATCTAGGAACTTTGCGAGGTCTTGCCTTAGAGAGGAAGTGAAAGTCAGTGCCACCCCTAGAGGATAGTGCCCAAGATGTCTCTAAATGTAGCCAAGCTCCTACCAAGTAAAACCATACCTATCCATCGAACTAGGCCTACGATACCACTCAGCTAAGGCGTGAAGATATTATCCTGGTTACACATAACTTGAAACATTACAAAAGTGACCCATAGCCATCAAGTGATCCCGCTTCTCTTTCCACACCCTAGATAACAAGATCATGTGACTTGGTTGCAAGAGGGCTATTTGGCACCCGAGATAGCTCTTGAATTACACAATATCATATAACTAGCCAAAGGGCCTCCATCATAGAACCGAAAAGAGAAGGTGTGCTAGAGGCAAACCCTTGCCACATCCACTACTAACCCTCCATTGACCACCACCATTGTCCTAGCCTACCTGAAGATAGGCTTGATCCTTTTGTAAAAGATAGGGCCAAAATCCACTTTCTTCAACGCTTTGAAAAAAAAATCCCATCTAATGCTACCATATGCCTTGTGATGATCCAAACTAAGCAAGATGAGATCAACATACGCTTGATGCTTTTGGCTAAGTCAGAATCCAAAGCTAGATTCATTGACAACATTTTGAAAGATATTCCTTCTATAAAAAATTAAGGAACATTGCTTGTTAGAACCTCCTACCCCGATTCATTGCACGGACTATTTTAAGAGAAAAACCAGGCACTTTTGCACAGTAAATGGCTAATCTTACCTAGTTTCCTAAGGAATATCATTCTGTGGTTTTCTAATAAAACATCATACATCTATTTGAGCACATAAAAATATCATCTGATTGTTCAGATCAAAGACATGAGTCTTTGTTTGCTTATGTATAGTCTAAGTGTACAAGGCCTACCCTAGATTTTAAAAGTAGACACTATGATATTATAGCAATTATTATCTCCCTCATTTTATATCAGATGGCCATCTGAATTTATAGAAAGACACCTCACAGTGTGTAGATCTTAAGCCAATTTATTAGTGTTTTTTTAATTTAGTTCTAATAAAAAATCCATTAATAGTTTTTAAAATATTAGAACAATATGCAAACTTTATAATCCACCTAATTAAAGGCACTCTATTGATTATAGACATCACCTTATCGTAAAAGTTTATAAACAATTCCAAACATATCCAAACTCACAAGGATAATAATCCTTGATGTGATAAAGCTGTGAAAAAAAATTTGGTAAAATTGAGTAAGAAAGGGTAGATTGTGCCCTCCCAACATGAAAATATACTATAGAAGGGAAAAGGCCATATTAACCAAATACCAAGGCTACACAGGCTTGGTACTAGGCTTGGGAAGCCAGGTTTAGGGAAATATCAATCCTAAGGGTGGAGTAACTTGTCCATTTAGAAGACCCTTCTAGGCTAACACAAAGAAGTGCCACATCATCAATAGTCATCTTGACACATCACAATGCCACAACCTCAACATACCACATCAGCAATGGTGACCTCATTAACCTACCAAATCATCATACAGCATCACGATGCCTATCACCTTCCCTTGCCCACCTCATACTGCCAGCTAAACGAAAAGGTAAGTAATCAAGCACATGCCATTTACAACCTCATATGTCATGACAAATCATAATATACACATCATATATGTAACCTCATCTATGATGACCCATCATGTCACATCACCTTGCCAACTATTGTTGGTACCTCCTACATGTTGACACATCATGAAAGACATGTCATCAAGGTGCTTCCTACCATATCGTCCCATGCAAGGCCCTATTTACCACCTCATCTTACAACTTCATATAAGGCAACACATCATGATGGACACATCATCATCTTGCTTGGTTGCCACATCATTTTCTAGAAGGCCCAACATTCCACCTTAGCCCTCACATATCCATACAATCGATGTGCCACGTTAGCAAGGCGAGATGACATGTCATCACCATGCATGGCACATCATCATGCATGTATGAACAACATGATATCATGCATTCATGCAAATATGAAATTCATAGGCTTCATGGCATGCTTCACCCTCTTTATCTATATGATGCGTGCAATCTATGCTACCATGGAAACACATTACACATATAAATAACCTCTTATAATTATTAGCTTGATTAAAATCACTTCTACCTATAGCTATATGGTTTGATTAAATCAATTTTCAAGAATTTGATTCAATCATATGTTATAGTTAAAATGGTTTGATTACATCTCAATCATATGGTATAGTTATATAGGCTTGATTAAAATCACCTCAAATTATAAGGACTACTCAATTGGGTCAAACTATACAAACTTGCACTCAATTGATTCAACCTATAAGAACCACTCAATGCAAATTAAATCTAATCAATTCAAATTAAATTTTATCAAGTCAAAATCAAATCCAATGAACTCTAAGGCAGAGGGAGTATCTAAGTTTCCCACAAAAGGGCTCACTCCTTATGCTCATTTCATTCCTTCTTAGTTTGAATTTATTCTTCATTGCCTCTCTATCATGTTGATCTCCTTTCACCTCCTAATAGCTTTATAGAGAGTGGCTTATCAGCATCGTAGAAGCAAGAAAGGTGACAAAAATAAGAAACTGCCTATCCATCAAGTCCTTGAATAAGAGAGAAAGAGGAAAGATCAGGAGCAAAAGAGAGTGGAGAGCACAATATCGAGTCTCTGCTAATGATTTTTCCAATCCTCCCACTCCTCCACCTCTTCCTCCCCCACCTTCTCCACCAACAAGACTTTGCAAGACTTGGGTTGTTCCCCTCCCCCCCTTCCTCCTCCTCCTCTTCATCTTTTTCTCCTCTTGTCCCTACTTCAAAGACTCTCAATGATTACCCCACTCCCCTTGCCTCTCGTCTTACTAGTTTGGTGGCCTGTTCTACTATTGATAGGGATGGATTGAGATGTGACTTACAGAAGTCGAGCATATCGTCTTTCATTCTTTCTTTCATGATCTCATGCCTTCATCATAGTCCATTGTCCTAACATCATTGATCTCATGCCTTCATCATAGTCTATTGTTCTCCCAGGGGATTCACTCTTAGTACAAGGGGGAGGTCACCTGCATGCATGGACTTCAAGAAAACCACCTATATATGGTCCATGTAGCATAATAAAACACCCCTATTTAAGCTTATAAGGATAACACCAAAGGGGCACTATGTGCCCCCTTTCCTTAAATGTATGTTCTTTCTCAATTATTTAGATTAGACCATAAGAAAATTAGATGATATAGATTAGACCATCTTCAAATATTCACCAATGGGTAATGTTCATTTGTTTCCCTTGCATGGCCTAATACTAGCCATAGCTCGAGCTTAGTTCATGCATACTTGACACATGACTAAATGTCACTAGTCAAATTGTGTATGTGTGTGTACTATTTATGTTTAGGGGGTTAAAACTTGTATTTCCCTACACCCCTCCCTCCCCTACCAAAGATGGCAAGTTCCCCATAAATTTAATTTAAGATTGGGAAAAAGTAAAAAGGGCCCTCACCCCTAATGTATCAGCTTATGCCTATTGTACACTCACATGATATCCTTAGTTTCCCCTTGCGAATCCCCCGGGATTGTTCTAAGCTCTTTTTTTAAAATCGCAGTCCATTAATCTAACCATCGTTGATTGGTCATTTTGACTTAGCAGAGTGTAAAGTGCTATAGGTCTTAGTGCATGCAGAGAGAGGGTGCCAAATAGCGTTCTCACTTATATGCCTCTATGAAGAAGAGGAACACTATATGCATTCTCACTTATATGCCTCTATCAAGAAAAGGAACACTATAGATGCCTTGGTAGCTCATTGTATTATTGTACATCTACTATTAATAGACCTAGTATGGTAGGGCATGTATGCTCTATATCTTGCATCCTTCACACAGCACCATGCATAGTGCTCACATAGTGAGAGTTCCTATGATGATGAGGGAGAGTTTAGATGCCAATGATGTGATGCTTTGTGGACATCTAGCAGTCATGCACCTTTAATTGGTCCTTTGCTTAATTATAGCACTAGATCTTGGATTTTGAGTATTTTTGGGAGGAGAATCTAGGGCATCACCAATTTATTCAAAAAGGTATTGAGGAAGAGAGTCTCAAAGGATGTTTTCATTGAGCATGATGCATGTTTTCTTGAGGCTATCCAAAGTAATTTGTGCATTTAGTTTACAAAGGTGCATCTCCACCTCAACATTGGTTAGAGCTATTTTGAGAGGTTCCAGCCATGGTTTGTGTGATATTCATGAGAGCACAACACATGTTGTCGATACCGTGTTGACTTTAAATTATTTTATGACATCTTTCATTCCCCTAATGGTCATAACGCAATGGTCCTTACTAGTCCATGCAATGTCACTCACTCTTTATTGTGTCCACAAGAGGAGGAATCTTCGTAGCATTCCCTTACTTATGTGGAAGGGAGATTTGGCACACGTGGTCAATTCACTAGGCTTCCCATGCACAAGATGCAAGTGAGGTAGATAGTGCATTGGTGGGATTATGAGTATGTCACCCATGTGGCCCATGTGCTAAATGGTGGATAGTGCATTGGTGTCATTATGAGTATGTTACCCATGTGTCCCATGGGGTATATGCATGTTAAGGTGGACCACTATTTTAGCTAAATAGTGGGTGTTGGTTAGTGGTTGGCACTAGCAATTGAAGTTTAAAACTTGGGAAAAAAGGTAAAAATTGTAACTGAAATTCGAGCCCATCCAAGTACGAATTGAGCTGTGTGGGTGTGCATGCAAGACATGACTTGATGTGTACTCGCATGAGAGCCTCCTATTCGTGGATGCCAAGCTCTCTCTTTCTCCCACATGTATGTTTTATTTCTTCAGCAACTCTCCAACATTGAATATGTGATGATACACTCTCCTTGCTCAATACTCCTACACACATTCTGCTTTTTGGGTCAGGTTGGCAACCACTTCTCGTAGCTTACATTGAAGGTTTTTGTGTTTCTAGCACATGATTTGTCTTGTTGCCTTTATATTTTGTTTCCCTGGGTTCCTTAGCTATTATTTAGCTCAATTAAGGTCAAAGTTCTCATGCTCACTACATTTTTTCTTGTTGTGATGTATGATAGCCATGTCCAAGTTCCACGCTTCACATTTTGAAAATTCGCAACAGAAGTAATTTTGCAAAACAGAGGAGGATTTTAATTCTAAGTGTATAATTAGAATGAGTGGTGGGAACCCTTTCCACTTATCATCCTCCGATGTCTCAAATGACCTATGGCTCTCTGTTTTCAAGGAGGTCCAAAAGGGGACAGGGCCAATTATATGTAGAATGGTGTGTGAAGATAGGTAGAAAGACTTGCTCTTTCTCCACTACAAAATGTATCAAGAGAGGTCCATCAACAGCGAAGTATGCCTCACATTTGCAAGGGGATTTGCCTATGATTTTGGCAAGAAAGATGCCCATAGTAATGAAATGGTGCTCCCTATGGCATAGGCAGAGTTTGCGGAGTAGTAAATCAAAAAATCAAAGAAGGAAAAGGATTTGGATAACAAATTATAGAGGTGGGGTATTTTGAATGGATTCTCCAAGGATAAAGGGGGGATGGAGAGGGTTCTGACCAGCAGGTAGTGTCCGAAGGGACAAATTTGACTTTATGGGAAACAACTAAATTTAGCACAGTAGTGGGGTAGATTTCTGGCCATATTCGAGGGCCGATGAATTACAACCTGAAAATATAAAGAATGCAGAGTTGATACTCTCTAACAATAAGGCAATGATGACGATAGCAATGGAAGAATCTAGAAAGGCAGTTGTGCTGCAAATGGAGGAAAAATGTATGCCCCATCGAAGAGAGGGCATGTTCATGGTTGTTGGCAACCTAAATTTGAAGATTGCATCCCTTCAAAAAAGAAGTTTCTTGCCATGAGCTTTTCATCACACAGTGGCTGCATGTGTTGGGTGTGGCCTTGTATTTATGGTGCAAATGATGATATGGTGAATGTTTGCATGCTTTCCTGCAAACACCCATACCATATCATGTTCTTTGCTCTTATGTGCCAGGCAGAGATCACACGTGTTGAAATTCCATGCAATCAGCCATCCAATATCAGATGCTACAAGGGTGCAAATCATAGGGTTCATCCCACTTGGGTGCAACAAAATACCTAAGAGTAAGTATTGTGTGGTTTGTCATTCGGTATTTGGTATTTACTAGTTACCACCTAGCTACTACTTAGCAACAAAGTACTACTTAATAACTAGCTATCTATATACCGACTAGTTATTAGCTAGGTAATGCTTACCAGCAGCTAGTTACTATCTAGTTATTGATTACTAGCTACTGCTTACTAGCTAGACAATTCCTCCTAGCTACCTCCTACTTACCAGTCAGTAGCTGGCTATTGCTTACTAGAGCTAATTACTATAGTTAGCAGCTATCTACTACTTATACTAGCTAGCTACTAGTTATCACCTACATGGTAGCTACCACATAGCTACTACTTAACACCCAAGTACTACTTACTAAGTAGCTATCTAGATACTAGCTATTGACTAAGTAGCTACCTAGATACTGGCTACTTACTAAGTAGCTATCTAGATACCGGCTAGTTACTAGCTACCAGCTAGCTAGATATCGGCTAGTTACTAGCTAGCTAGATATCGGCTAGTTACTAGCTATCTATATACTGACTAGTTACTAGCTATCTAGATACCGGCTAGTTGCGAGCTACCAGAGCTAGCCACTACTTAACTAGATACTACTTCCAAACTACCAACAAGTTAGTGGTCACCATACTCCCTACCACCTAGTTACTACTAGTCACCACTTACCTATGTCTTACCATCTAGATAGCTCTACTAGTTTACACCTAGCCATTACATACCAACCATCATCTACTTGTCAAGTATCTACTAGTTGGTACCCAACTAATAGTTACCAACCAACTATTAGTTCTTGGCTAGCTATGTAATTACCTATTGAAGTGTTGTTAGTTACTTAACTGTCACCCCTCTAAACAATATTGATGAACCTTTCTCTTCATTGTAGGAGAGTTCAAAAGTGTGCATGTATCTGAAGAAGATATTAAAGTCTAGTCTCCATCAACTAGAAATTCTTTTGCAGGTATGGCTCAAGTTGTTGATTAAAATTTTTGATGCTTTGTATGGAATGTGAATTGATAAGCAAGTAGCTCATTTACTTTCAATAAATCAATCCACCCAAGTTGGCTCCACACACCATAAAAATGTGGTTTCTAAGGAACAAAATGATGGTAATATTTCAAGAAAGTTTCATGGTTTTGTCTCTACATATCTTCTAAAAGGATCCATGGCATTCCTTTCATCATAAGATTCATTGCAACCATTACCATTATGCCTTAGTGTCGAGTACTATTGTATTCAACTAGATATTGTTCATGAACCATCTATGAATGATAAAAAATGCGATGCTCAAGAGGAGGCTTTCAAAGATGTAACATTTACAGGTATACTTTGCCCTCCACAAAAAACATGGTAGTGGAGTTTTGCTATATATGAGGACAAGCTTGAGTTTGTAGATGGCAGAGAGCTAGAACGTTGAAGTAGAGGAGGAGGACGAGCATATGCTCCTATAGCTCCATGAATAGGAAAGAAGAAAGCTAGAAAATGCAAGGACAATGTTGCCATTCGAGGATAGATACAACTCCCTAGTTTACACAAGTTTTGATTTTTTGAAAAGTGTTGGTTTGTTGTGCAGTGGATGCACAAGGAGGGAATAAGCAAAACACACCCCATGTGTAGGTGAGTGCAAGGAAATGGGAAAAGGTTCCGCCACTAAAAAAAGGTGGACAATCAAAGTCTAGAGCCTACAAGAAATTGTAGTTTTCTTAAACATTAGGGCCATCAATCTTGTACTTGCTTGGCATCATTGCTTGCAAATGGTGCTCCTTCCCCAATTACCAGTGCTGAATATACTCATTTCTTTTTATGTGTGTCTCTTAAACCATATATGCATTTACAATGACTTGTTTCCACCCTTCAAATGTTGGTCTAATGCTCCATTTGTAATGTTGTAGTGTAAAATTAATAAATGCCTAATTTTTGTGTGAAGAGTGTCCTCCATTTGTGCTTAAGTCTCTATTGTCAATTATTTGGCACAACGGTGAAGGGTGTGTTGTTTGTATAGGTAGTCCAGTTGGAATATCCTCTTAAAATTCAAGTGTTGTTTTGATGGGTTATAATTGTGAACCAACAGAAGCCTCTGTTTTGCACGATGATGTTTTGCCTCCACAACTCAAAACTATGGAAGATATGTTAAGAAAAGGACATCGGATACCTGAGGATGTCATAAAAGTTGTAGCCCTATCACATGATGTCACATGAGCTAGGGATGCTACCCCTCCACAAGGTGTTGGACTTCCACATGAGATGTTAGGAATAGGGAAAGATGCCCCTACAAAAGATGATACACCTAAAAACAATGTGACATAATTTGGGGATGTTGTAGCTCATGATCCAATTCAAATAAACTCCTAGCCACCCTTGTCATAGGACAAGAGGGCATTGATTCTAGACATGAACGGTGTGTTGCTAACATTTGTGAACACAAAGCATGACAAAACACCTCTGTTCTATCAAAATATGAAGAGTGTGGAAACACCACGAGAGAAGTTGATAATGCTTTTCATTTGACATGATTCAATAATATTTTTGGAGTGGTGTTTTTTGCACTTTGACGTGTTTATTTAAACCTGTTGCATGCAGAAACAAGGCATTGGCATTATTGGAAAGCTGCCTCCCATATCAATATCATAGGTTCCACGTAGTGTACTCATAGGAGCATTGTGAGAAAGAGCAAGGATTTGTGATCCACCCTCAATGAAAGCCCGTGTTCTAGAAAAATTTAACAACCTTTTGGGTAAGCCACCCGTAGTACAATGAAAAAACACCATCTTGTTGGATGATAGTTCTTACAAGTGTCTTTGGAATCTAGAAGATACTTGCCAAACCGTAGAGAAACTGTGCAATCAAGACAGAACATCTTACTTCTTTCTTATTCAAGATGTTTCTAATTGCTTAGCAATGTGGATTCAAGCTAGGAATTGAGAGACGTATGCCAAGGAAAATCCCATCTACCATGATAGTGATGATGAAAGTATGTGGATTGCAAATCAGTTAAAGAACTTCCACATTGCTTCACCATTTCCACACCCCCAACATGGATGGGCATGAACAAATGGAAAATATGTACAACTCTTGGAGACATGTATTTATGTAATGATATGATTCATTTTTGTATTCCGCCACCAGTGTCCCATTGTCTCAACGTTATGAAAATATACTCTCAGATTTTGTATATGTATTCAATATTATTTTTCTCACAATGAGTTGCTAGTTTGTATTTAAACATTCAAGTTCTAAGAATTAAAGTCTCCACAATGAGTTACTAGTTTGTAATCAACCTTTCAAGCATTGAAAATTTGAAGTCTTTTTACTATCCTAGAATATGCTTATTGCTCTACATATTGGTGGGACTCGAAGATCAGCATGTTTGAGGTAGAAATGTGGCCAGGAGAAGGAATAGAGAGGTGGCCAGAAGGAGGAACAGATTGAGGAATTTGGGCAGTAGGAGGAACAAAAAGATGGCCAAAAGGAGGAGCAAATTGAGGAAAATGAGTAGTAGGAGGAACAGAAAGTGGCCATTAGAAGGAATAGATTGAGAAAAATGGGTAGCAGGAGCAAAAAGGTGGCCAAATCAGAGGAACAAATTGATGAAACTGGGTAGCTTGAGGAATAGAATGTGGTAAAGAGGAGAAATAGATTGAGGAAGCTGGGTAGCAGGATGAACAGAACGGTGGCCAATAGGAGGAAAAGTTTGAGGGAATTGGGTAGCAGCAGTAATAGGTTGAGGTAATTCCTCATCAACTAGCTCCATCGACTTTTGTGGATCTTGAATAGAACCCCCCACCACTGCCAGATGAGGACCGTGCACTGATTTTAGATTTGAATGGTGTCTAGGCTCACAGCATTCGTGCAAGACATAAAGGCCCTACACATCATCAGTATCTGAAATGGGTTTTGCACACTCCTAGAGCTGAAGCTTTCATGTGTCGAGATGCAAGATTATTTCTTTAGTAGGGTTTGAAGAAATTCCATGTTTTTATCTAGACTTCTGTTAAGGTGGTAGGTGTGAGAGAGATGTTGTCAGTGTGCTTTCTAGTTGAAAAGGACCAGCTTAGTGAAGTGTATGGACATGACTACTATGAGTATCTTGGTCCAAATCATGAGGTTACAGGTACTAATAACAAGGTAGTGTTCTTGAAAGACCTCAATAAGTTTTGGAATGGAAACCCTTAGTGCAATAGCACAAACACACTGCTAGTTGATGATACTACTCACAAGTTCTTGCATAACCCAAGGGAGTGTTGTGTCTTTACACCAAAGATGTACCACCGGTCATCCTATGAGTCGCAATCTTTTCTGACTACCACGCTTTTGAATTGGCTATGGAATTGGCTAGTGGGATGAGCATTGGCATGTCGCATTAGGGTAACACCTTCCTTCAAATATAGTATTTGAATATGTTAAATACAATAACATATGGATCTATCCTTCAGTTTTCATACAAGGTTTGGATCCTCTTCCACAAGGACGATCTTTGTAGTAGTACAAATTATGATCCTGCACATAACATGGATTTCTCCCTCTTAAGTTTTGGGTCATCCTTTGCCTTTGGGAATAAACCCAGAAGATAGGCCAAAGGGAAGAGGAAAGAAATGTACTGAATGTAAAGTCCTCCTGGATCAAAGATTGGTTGATCAAAAGATGAATGCATACATAATTGCGTGTTGAACATGTCAAGGTTGAACATGTCATAAGTCACCGTGGACTATGTAGCTACTCTAGAGAAGAGGCATCCAAATGTGAGGCTAGTCGATGCAACGATGGAGTACAAGTTAGCTACCATTCGCTACACGGTAGCTACCATTACGACTTGCTGCAAATAAGTACCTATTCATTACTATTGTGTTGTTAGACGATGACTACTCTGCCTTTCGGTAGCTACATGGTGGCTACCATGGACTACTAACCAAATGATGCAATTAGCTACCAAGTGCTGCCAGTAGCACTCAAGTAAGTGGTGGTTATGTAATAACTAACTACTAGTAGCTATTGCATCTATTAACTATGAGTGCTGTGATTGTTGTACCAAATCATAGCCACCACTAAACGAATTGGTATCTATCATTAGGCATCCATTGCTGGCACTTAGCTACCGAGTGCTACCATAGTACTGAAGTAGGAGCTCTATAAGTGGTTAAAAAATAATATAGTAGCTACCATGTCTGTTAAGTATGAGTGCTCTTGTTCTTGTAGCAAGTGGTAGCCACCGCCAATTGGCATGATAGCTGTCATTAGGCACCCATTGCTGCCAGTACCATGGGTGGTGAGAGCGTGCGTGCACGCGTGCACGTGCATGGACATGGACGGACGTGGGTGTGAGCATGCACGTGGACATGTACGTATGCATGTGCATGTGTGCACGTGCACATGTGCATGTGCATGTGCGTGTGTGCCTATGTGTGCGCGTGCACGTGCGCATGTGCATGCGCGTGCGCGTGCGTGTGGCCATCACATTTAAATTTCATATGGAGCTTTTAGCCATATTCACATTATCTACACATTTCTTTGGATTTACGGCTCCGTAGAGGGTTGTTAGCTCAAGCATATATTTCTACAAAGGTCTTCACTCTCTCAATAGTCAAGGGAAAGCTCTACAATGACAAGGCCTAACACAAAAGGAGAAGGTTACTTAGACACACGATGACTAATTATCCAAGGATATGTTTCAAAATTGAAACTACATAACTCCTTGACCTAGCGTTGAAAAGCTTACTCACTTTCAACATGCACCTACACCAAGCCTTAGCTTTAAAAGGTGCCCCTCACATTCAAAAAATGATATGCAAGGTGGATTGTGAGCATGCCAAGCCATGAATGGGCTCTTTTCTCAATGCTACTACACCTAGAGTGGGAAAATACCCAACCATCTCTTTCACAACCATCTCTTTCCCAATCAATGGGCAATGAGTGGGAAAATACCCAACCATCTATTTCCTTGACTTTCCCACCACAATACATCATGCCTTTAATGTACCACCCTTGCACTTGGATATTCTGATATGCAAGGTGGATTATTCAAACACAGCTATATGAGAAAGTGTGTGAGTGTGTGTGTGTGTGTGTGTGTGTGTGTGTGTGTGTGTGTGTGTGTGTGTGTGTGTGTGTGTGAGAGAGAGCGTGTGTGCATGCGTGCACGTGCATGAACATGGACATGGACGTGGGTGTGAGCATGCACGTGGACATGTGCGTATGCATGTGCATGTGCGTGTGTGCGTGTGCGTGTGCGTGTGCGTGTGCGTGCGCGTGCACGTGGGCTTGCGCGTGCGCGTGCGCGTGTGCGTGTGCGTGTGCGTGTGCGTGTGCGTGTGCGTGTGCGTGTGCGTGTGCGTGTGCATGTGGCCATCACATTTAAATTTCATATGGAGCATTTAGCCATATTCACATTATCTACACATTTCTTTGGATTTACGGCTCCCTAGAGGGTTGTTAGCTCAAGCATATATTTCTACAAAGGTCTTCCCTCTCTCAATAGTCAAGGGAAAGCTCTACAATGACAAGGCCTAACACAAAAGGAGAAGGTTAATTAGACACGCGATGACTAATTATCCAAGGATATGTTTCAAAATTGAAACTACATAACTCCTTGACCTAGCATTGAAAAGCTTACTCACTTTCAACATGCACCTACACCGAGCCTTAGCTTTAAAAGGTGCCCCTCACATTCAAAAAATGATATGCAAGGTGGATTGTGAGCATGCCAAGCCATGAATGGGCTCTTTTCTCAATGCTACTACATCTAGAGTGGGAAAATACCCAACCATCTCTTTCACAACCATCTCTTTCCCAATCAATGGGCAGTGAGTGGGAAAATACCCAACCATCTCTTTCCTTGACTTTCCCACCACAATACATCATGCCTTTAATGTACCACTCTTGCACTTGGATATTCTGATATGCAAGGTGGATTATTCAAACACAGCTATATGAGAAAGTGTGTGTGTGTGTGTGTGTGTGTGTGTGTGTGTGTGTGAGAGAGAGCGTGCGTGCATGCGTGCACGTGCATGGACATGGACATGGACATGGACGTGGGTGTGAGCATGCGTGTGGACGTGCGTATGCATGTGTGCACGTGCACATGCATGTGCGTGCGTGCGTGTGCGTGTGCGTGTGCGTGCGTGCGTGTGCGTGTGCGTGTGCATGTGGCCATCACATTTAAATTTCATATGGAGCTTTTAGCCATATTCACATTATCTACACATTTCTTTGGATTTACGGCTCCCTAGAGGGTTGTTAGCTCAAGCATATATTTCTACAAAGGTCTTCACTCTCTCAATAGTCAAGGGAAGCTCTACAATGACAAGGCCTAACACAAAAGGAGAAGGTTAATTAAACACACGATGACTAATTATCCAAGGATATGTTTCAAAATTGAAACTACATAACTCCTTGACCTAGCGTTGAAAAGCTTACTCACTTTCAACATGCACCTACACCGAGCCTTAGCTTCAAAAGGTGCCGCTCACATTCAAAAAATCATATGAATTAGTTGGGGGAGGAGGGGAGATGGGAGTGGTAAACGACAGCAAAAAATAAAATAAAGTAAGCTATGGAGACATAGGTTAATTAATGCATGAATAAATTAAGCCATAGAAAAACATATGTTCATTAAAGTAGAAATAAATTAAGCCATAGAGAAGCATAGCTTATTTAAGCCTCCATGCACAAAAACTAATTAATTAATTAAATATGGTGGGAGAGGTGAAAAGAGGAGAAGATGCCCCGACTTATCCTAATAAATAGCATAAGTAGTGATCTTCTCTTATGCATGCTACTTTTGCAAGCGCAACAGACATTTTGCCAGAGAATGTCCCGAAGCGGCTTCGAGAAGGTGAAAACGAAACACTGGCGGATAAGCGAAAACCAGATGGAGACTGAAGGCTCTCTGGAGAGGCAGAGGAAGCAAGACAAGGAAGTCATCCCAGTTTTGTCATGGGTGGACATGCAAAAAAGTACTGAGGGCACTCCTCAAGCTTCAGGGAGCAAGAAAGACGACCCCAAATAGGATCCGACTGTATCGTATGAGGAATAAAGGAGGGTAGTATCATCTCGCCGCTTCACAAGATCAAGGAGATTCTACAAAAAGCAAAAGGGCAAAAGGCAAGCATGCGAAAGAGCGGGAGGCAATCTTCTCCCTCAAAGAAAACTGAGTCTCTCAGGGCTGCTAAGGGAAAAGCTAGGAAGGGCTTAACATATACGCTCGGTTGGTTGAGGACATGAAGCAAGACTCTGGTGAAGAAGACAACTGATGACGAACTCAGAAGGCCGGTTTGTGTGCTAGTTTGAAACAGAAAGTAATAAAGAAAAGAATTCAAACTCATAAGCCATTAGTTGGGGGCACTTTAGTAATTGAAAGTTGGCCCTAGGCAAGGGCAGTTCGGCCCTTATTGCTAGCAAATTTTTGCAAACACAGCAAGTAGTGAAAGATGCAATAGGAGAGTTCATTGAAGTGGATGCCTTGTTTCATTCAATAGAACGAATTCTAGGAGAGTTCATTGTAGTGGATGCCTTGTTTCATTCAATAGAACGAATTCTCATTAGCCACAATCTATGTGAATGTCACATAGAGTAGCCCTTTGGGAATGTCTCAAAACGATCATAGTAGACCGAAATGTGGTTCTTCTTGGGGACTAGAGTAATGTGTGCAATATGGATGAAAGATCACACGAGTGCATCGACATGCCCTATAAGGAGAGGCTCACTTGGAGACAACTAGAAGTGACATGTAGCTTGGTGAGCCTCGATGCTTTCAAAGATTTGAAGGGCATAATAAGCATGCAAACAATGCATGGAGGACCACCCAGCTCGACAAGATCTTATTTTAGCAACGAAGGCGTATACATCAATCCTTTGTTGCAAGGGCGAATTCTTTATGAGTCATATGACTCTGATCATTACCCCTTCATGGTATGCTTTGAGCTTCAAGGGAGCCAGTCGGCTAACAAGGGTCCTTTGCCCGCCTTCAAGCTCAATTCTTCAATGATTGGTTTGAAGGAGTTCGACAAGGAAAGAGACAGCGCCTGGAAGCAAGAATCAATCAAATGAGGGAATCCACTCCAAGTTTGGGGGAATTGTATAAGTGTAATTCTGTCTAGAGCAAAAACCTTTGGAAGGAGCAGAGCTAAAGAGATCGAGAGTTGCAAAGGATCACGCTCCTACAAGCACTTCAAGACTTCCCTAGGGACGAACAGTTGGCTGCACTTCTAAGCTCCATTGAGTACTTTCAAAGAGCTCAAAAGCACAAAAGATCAGCTTAGACTAAGATGGCTAGATGACTGTGATAAGCCAAACTCCTTTTTTTTCAACATGGTTTGTGTGACAATAAGTAGAGAGAATGCATCCTGGAAATTATAGATGACAGAGGAAATCTAATCAAGGAAGATCAAGGTTTTGCTGAAGATTTCGCGAGGCATCTATCTCGCATTGTTGGATCCAACCAGGAACAACCATATAACTTTAAAGAGAGGATGAGCATTTTCTTAAGCAACATGCCAAGGAGGATTAGTCTTTCATTAGATCCTGATGCTCCAAAGACCCTTCTCAGTATAGAAGAGATAAAATACACAATCATGCACCTCCCTAGAGAAAAGGCGCATGGACCAAGCGGAATACTAGCAAAAGTCTTTCAACGCTATTGGCACCTCGGCCAGAGGGAGTCGGTGAACCTCATCTATTGGATTTGCGAGCAAGGTGAAACACCGAAGTCTTTGAATAGGGGTGTTATCAAACTTACCCTGAAAGGCACAATAGGCTCAATCCATATCAATGGAGGCCATTAGCTATGCTTAACATGATCTATAAAATAGTGGCAAAGTTGCTAGCAAATAGAATCAAGTTCATTCTAAGAAGAGCGATTCACCCGAACCAATATGGATTCATAACAAGAAGCACCCAGGATGCAGTGCGCAAAGCCTTGTGGGCGATTGATTATGCAATGGTACAAAACAAAAAGTATAATATGCTTAATATAGACCTTGAGAAGACATACGATAGAATGAGTTGGGAGTTTATTCTGCGCACAATGGAGGCCCTTAGATTTGGTGAGGTTTCTGCAAGTTGACCAAAATGCTCTTCGCCAAAGCTTGTGCTATAGAGTTTCCATCAATGGTTACCACTATCAAAGTTTTGCCTTGCACAGGTCTATGCACCAAGGATGTCCCTTAGACCCACTCCTTTTTGCAGTAGTCACTTAACTACTCCTTAGTCAAATAGAGTCACACTTGGATAGTAGTCACATCAAAGGGCTAAGTCTGCCGGGTAATTCAAACTACTCACTCAATTCTGTACTGATGACAGCACCAGTTTCGTTGAGGGATAGAAGGAAAATAGGTTCTTGGGAATCTTCAACAAGTTTGAAGAGCTTTCGGATTCGAGAGTGATTAATGAAAAAATAGAGGCTCTTTGGCTGGCATGGGATACTAGACCAATGTAGACGAACAAGTTTCAATCTAAGTGGATAATGGCTGGTCAAATCATGGGATATGTTGGCTGCTTGCTTGGCGTTGGGATTTCCCTTAAAAACAATTTTGAGTGGGCTTTCCAAAAAATCAGTGGGAAAATAGTTAAGTGGGCAACAAAGGTGCTTACTGTGTCACTAGGAAGATAACTATGGCGAAGCATGTATTGGAATCCTTAGTGGTTTATGTACTTTCAATCCTGCCTTTTTCAAACAAGTGTTTCAAGGAAGTGCATAAATGTATCTCTGATTTCATTTTGCAGGATAGATGGCACGCCTTCAAGTGGGACCTGATGGTCACTGCAAAAGAAGCAAGAGGGATTAGGCTAATATGCATGAAGGCCAAAAACGATTGGTTCCAATTGGGCAGCAATCATTCATGGGCACAAATAGTCAAATACTTGATCAACATGAACGCCCCTAAAGGGATTCACTACCCTTGGCAAGATATAGTTTTAACAGACTACTCTATCAAGGCCCGCAATCAGAACTGGCTAGGATGATCCAAAATTGGAAAATTTAGGTGAGGGGATGTGGATGGGGAGGCTTGAAATCACTTTGCGGAGATACTTTGCTGGGTAGATCACTATGGCTCTCAAAGTGGGCCTTTTCCCAAGATCCTGCCATTGAGCGTAAGACACCCATGAATATTTCTCAGAGGACTAGCAACATACTGACAGCATTAACGCCCCTAAAGGTATTGACTATATTCACTACCCTTGGCAAGATATAGTTCTAATAGACTACTTTGTCAAAATCCCACAGTCAAAACTACTGGCTAGGATGATCCAAATCTGCAAAATTAAGGTGAGGGGATGTGAATGGGGAGGCCTAAGATCGCTTTATGGAGAAGCTTCACTAGGTAGGTCATTGTGGCTCTCGGAGTGGGCCTTTTCAAGAGGTCCTACTATCATAGTACTATGGTCGTAAGTCACCCACAAATGGCTGCACGCCTATTTCATATAAGACTGGCAACGTAGTAACATATTTGATGTTATTGGAAGCAATTGGGACAAATAACTTAGGAGTTTGAGCTGAGTCAGTCTAAAATACACGTGACGAGGGAAAAAATGGAAAAAATCAAACAAGACTATCCAACCAATCATGTATTCGAACAAGAAGCAATGTACAAAGGTTTTTTTTCTTCTACCAAAAAACCTTTTCCAAGATCATTCTTTCAGATCTTAGGGAAGATCCCAGTGGGGCAACAACTACCCTAGCAAGAAATCAATGGAAGACCCATGCTCCATTAGACAAGGTATCGATCTTGCCCTCAAGACTAAAAAGAGTGTGGAAGGCAACTCCTTCATTTAAATTGAAATTCATACTTTGGCGAGTGACAGACGGGAAGCTACCTATAAGGGAAAGAATTGCTCCCGACTGTGAATTCCTTTTCTTATCTTAGTCTTTTTTCCAAACTCTCTTTAGAATCCACCCTTGAGCCCAACACTTGCTAAATGGCTTCCTCATAAGTGCCACATATCTCACAAGTAACCTTACCATTCTAATCCAAGGTCTCTCCTCCTTGTCCAATGTGCAACAAAGCCAAGAAAACATATTTACACTTGTGAGAGTGCCCACTCTTAAAGGACTTGTGGAGAGGAATTGAAAAGACCCTCAAGAACCTTCATGTTGAGGTTAAGATGAGGTGGAAGATTGTACTACTTCGACAGAGGTAATGCGGACCTGACTAGTTTTCTTTGGATTTTAAACTCTAGAAACGAGGTCGCTTTTGAGAGATACCCTAGAGAAACAATGCCGTTGGAGAGTACACTCTTGGGGATTAAGAAGAATATTGCTTTTTCGAAACAAAAAAATGAAGCTTGTGTCATCTTTGGAAGTGAAACCTTTCTTTGAAAAGTGCCATTTTCCTTTTTATTCAGAATTTATATTTCCCTTCTAATAAAATTTCGCCAAATTTCATCAAAAACAAACAGTCAAATACTCCTAGAAGTAGAACTAGTCCTGGTATAAATAAATTAAGCCACATATAAATATATACCATAATGCACTCAAAACACAATAAACTCCCCCCTCTCACACACACACACACACATAATTGGCATTACAGCCGAGAAAGCTAGGTAATTCACTAGTAATTACCATGCAGAAATTCCAAACTACACAAACCTTGTGAGTTCTAACGGCAAAAAAGTTCAAGGATCTCTCAAGAAAGCAGCTTGGGCACAGAGATGTTGCACCCACAAGCAGCCATCGCAGTTTTGAGGGAACGAAGGGAACAAAGGGCAAGCTCTCCAGAAAGCAGGCCATTCACCTATATTTAGGTTATTAACTATTCTATTCAAAGAGAAGTTTCAAACTTAAAAGCATGGCAACTTAAAAGCATATCCCCCTGCCATTTCAGCAGCCCAATATGAGGGTTATGTTAGGGTGCTTCTTTTGAGACAGGGCCGTGACATGTTCAGTACATAAGCAAATCCCAACAAGCGTTCTGGCATACAAAAGTGCCATACACCAAAAGTGCCATACACCAGCTGAGAATAATAAGCAATGGAATTTCAGCCAATTAACAAGCAGATACTCTACACCACAAAACCTTGTGAGTTCAGACAACAGACAAGATGTTGCAACATGTTCGAGGCTCTCGCAGAAAAGCTGCTGAGCACGGAGATCTTGCACCATTGTGTAGCCCCCCTTCAACACAAGGCAGCCATAGTGCATGTAGGCTAGCTTGTTCTGCCGGTAGCAGGGCATTCAGCCATATATAAATTAATAACTACTGTATTCCAACTAAAACCTGTCTGAGAAGACAGGGTGGATTCAATTACACCATACACATCCACCTACCCAAGAAAACAGTGCCTGGTTCAAGAAACGACAATTGTGCATATCTCATTTATGTGCTTAGCTGGATGCAGAAACATTCAGTAGGAAAAAAACCCACAAGAATGATTTCAACTAGAAAGTCTACTCAGATAGAGTAACAAGTTTCATGACTACAAGCCAAGAACTAGAGCCATAAAACAAGGACACAGGACCATTCAGAATATAAAAATGCATGAAACATCCTTGCTCCTAAATATTTGAGTAAAATAAGCAGATAAACAAAATGGACAATTGAACTTTCAAAACTAAAACTCAAGTGACTGAGAAATCGGGATGCGGCACACAAAAAACTATCATTGAGTGTTGTCCACTAGCCAGCCAGTTATCTTTGACGACGCCGAGATTCTTTTGGACCCCTCCCAGGGTTACCCTGCAAGCCAGCAGTCGGGGCAGCCCCATAGCCACCATAGTCCATTCCATGAAGACCAGCATTAGCTAATGAGTACATCCTTCCTGGTGAACCTGGCTCATGTCTTCCACCATAGCTTGACAACATAGCAGTTCCAGAGTAGGCCATGCCAGACAAAGGAAGCCTGGCCCCACCTACTCCTCCAGTATCTCGTCCCTTGAATAGATTAGCCCGCAGCCTTGTCAGTACTTGGACTAAGGCATCTTGAACTACAGTTTGATCTCCCATGATCTGCCCATAAACAAGTTTTGTCAATATTTCCCCGCGGGGAAATATACTTGTAAGGAAAACTAAACCGTGCAAATTGATTTCCCTTCCAGACAGAGAAAGATTACTCTATTTATCGAGAGCATAGACGACAGTCGAACATACCTGCACAAGTTCATCATTCTCGCCTGCACATTTTGGAAGTTCTTCCTTGGGAGGGATACGAATATTGGCTCTTGTAAGTTTTCTCATTTCACTAATGATGTTACCACCCTTGCCCAGTAAGCAACCAATCTGGTTAGATGGCACCAGCAACCGGGCAGTGAACGATTGGTTGTCTTGATCCTTTTCCATTTGCAAGTCCGCAAGACGCCCATGCACTTGCAAAGCTGCTCCAATGCCAGATGAAGTATATCCTTCAATGAACTGAGAATCCCACGGGAACAGTCAGTAGTAAAGGCGCCACATGCAAATCAGCAGAAATACCCAACAAATTGCGGAGAAATATTGCATGCATTACACATAAGTCAGTCTCTTGCAGGATTCTGACCTCAGTTGAAGTGATCTCAATCACACGTTCATCACAATCTGTCACTTGATCGCCAACTCTGATTCTTGCACCAGTTTCTTCTCGCATTTTTCGGATAACGTTACCACCCTTTCCAATTATACTACCGATTCTTTCGTTGGGAACTAGAAGCCGAATAAGAAACTCATCTTCAGTACCACCTTCAGTTCGACCAGCGTTAGCACCAGTGGCACCTAATGAAGGTTGCATCGGCACACCAGAACTGAGAGACCACGTATTTCCAAGAACCGTTCCACCATAACCCGGACCACCATGACCCCCTCCACCATAATCCCCACCAAGTGAGGTAAGCGAATGTCCAAGCCCCATATCCAGTGATGTTGGAGCCAACAAAGAGCCACCTTGAGATAAATAACTTCCCGAAGAATAAAGACCACCTCCAGTAGGTATGGAGGCAACACTGGCGGGCCCTTGACACAACATGGACCCTCCTTGGCCTTGGGTGCGTTCTCGAGAAGGGTTTTCATGCAAACGGGTTGAAATAGCGTTCAAGGCCTTCTTCACCAAAACAGGGTCACCAGATAGCTGCAACCCATCACAAGAACAAGCGTCGTATCACTGCTAACATAATGACCTCAACGCGAATAAGCCGCCCATACTGCTATGGGTTCGTTCAGATATCAAGCAGAGCTAGTCAACAAGAACACCCTGAAGGAACTGAGAAGAACCCCGTAACCACAAGAGGTTGCGGGGAATCAGTTTTAACGGAACCTTGAGGAAATAGAATGGCATTGCCCTCAAACGCACTCACCTGAACAAGCTCGTCTGTACTCGCCGCACAAGCCGGAAGCTGCTCCTTAGGCATAATTCTGATCAGAGCACCTATTTCTTTTCTCATCTGCTCGATGATCTTCCCCCCCTTCCCAATCAGGCAACCAATCTGATTATTGGGAACCAAAAGCTTAGCTGTGACGGGATGTGGAGGTTCGTCGTCGTCCTCGTCAGAGGCACCGCCGTCGCCATCAACAATCCTAGCATGCACTCTGAGCACAGCCTCCTGGGCAGGACAGACGCTTTTCTCTGAGTCGCGATCTCTAGGCTTCGAAGTGGAGCAAATATATATCACTCGTTCATCGGAGCCTGGAACAGGATCTTCGACTTTGATTTTCGATCTACACTCTTGCCTCAAAGCTTTGATGATAGATCCCCCTTTTCCTATGACACTTCCAATCTTCGTCCCAGGACATAAAATGCGATACTCCGTGTCAGCCGACCCAGGGGGAGCCAGCGCTGACTGTTCATTATTCGCAGTTGTCCTCCTTTTCTGCCTCCCGTTTCGTTCAAGGTCATCGTTCTCGTAGAGAGAATAAGGGCGTTTCGCAGTGGTACCATAATAAGCATCCATGCTAAGAAGAGGGAGTACGGCAACCGGACTTCCACACGAGCTGAGGGCCTGACGGGAGATGTAATTGCGACTTTTAAGTTAATCTCCTTACAACCTGAAAGAGGACAAGAAAGAGGACATGGAGGATTGGTTGAAATGGCCAAAAGGCAAAGCCAAGGAGTCTTAACAATAGAGCAAGCTCTTAAGAGGCAGGACAAAAGCAATGGAGGTCTGAAAGGTAAGCCATTTCGCTCATTCTGGGAACGGCAAGCTTCCATCGCTAGACTAGTGTTTTGAGGTTAAAACTTTGCTGCAAACCGCCTGCTCTGGCTAATTCTACTGATTTTGAAAAACTTCGAAGGAAAGATTGACAGAAAAAAAGGTTTACGGTTCACAAGGAAGAGCAAGGGACTTTCACTAACGTTCAAACGACATTGGAGAAAAGCAAAAAGGGAAGGAGGTGAGGCAACTAGGAGAGAAGGATTGGAAGGAAGGAGCTTGACGAGAAAAGTTAAGAAGGGAAGGCAAAGAGATGAAAGTTTGAGGGAGGGACCGCGAGAAAGAGCTGGCGATTCGTCTCCAAGCTGTGACGGGAGGATGCGGAAGAGGATCGGAGAAGGGGGAAGGGGAGGGGAAGAGCTATGGCTATGGCGGATTTGTAGAAAAAACGGAGGCCAAGAACCTCAGAAGCTGAAGAAGAGCAACTAGACGGAGAAGAAAATAAAACCCAAGATGACTTTCTTTACCTTTAGCCGTTGAGCCTCCCTAACCCTAACCCCATTTTTACCGGGGCGTCCTTGCCACCTGTCGCCACCTCCAGCCTCCACGTCCCCCCACGCCCCTTCCACCTGGCAATCCTCACTTTTACCTTGCGCTCAGCCATGCTGCACTGGGAACCAATGGTGCCCTTGTTCGAATCCTCTCCTCTGCTCAGCGTAGGTCCTGCGGGGCGGCGTGCCGCTTGATAGAATAATGGGCTGCCCTTGTTCGAACCTTGTGCTCAATTGAGTGTTGGTCCAAGGCAGTGTGCCCCTCCATAGGACAATGGGTAGGTGCATGGAAGAAAGAAAACAAGAAGAATAATAATAAATCATTCATAAGGTGTGTCTGACATTCAAAATAGCGAAAAAGACGAATTGGTTGTGCAGCGTGGAAGAGAGGACGGAGACTGCAAGAGATGATGGATCGAAAGCTCGATGTGTGTGTGTGTGTGTGTGTGTGTGAGAGAGAGAGAGGGGGGGGGTGGAGAGAGAAGGGCGAGGGGGGGGGGGGGGGGGGAGAAAGTAGAGAAAAAGATGGGAGGGAAGAAAATAGCAAGTGGAAGACCCTCCAAAAAAGAAGACCACACACAAATAACGCCAAATTTCTCTTTTGTGAAAACCCAAATCATAACCCCTCTGGAAGCCAAAAACTACAACTATGTCCAAATTGGCGAGATGGTCCCCTATTTGCAGATTCTGTCATGTAGAGTTTGAATCGCATTGTCACCTATTTTGGTCTTGCAATAAGATTCAATTGTACGTTTTTTATTGGCTTGCCAAGAAACAAATATCTCCCCTGTTCAAGTGGAAGGTTGTGTTGCTTGGGGATAAAGGCTCCCTAAATGATGCTCAGTATTGCCTATGGAATCTTGTCCATGCCCTTTTTCTATATTAAATTCGGAAAACCCGCAAAAATATAATATTTCGATGTGCTAAGTGTAAGAAAATAATACAACGTCTGTGCTCAACAAATAACAGGATCTCGTACGCAAGAGAGAAAACCAGATAGTATGGAGAATCAAAAATTTGATTACTGTAGATCTGATACAATAGATGGCGCTGCCTCCTGAAAGAAGCTTCGATGGCGAGCTGGAAACAGTAGAGGACAGAGGCTGGATGCTAAGGAATCAGGGTTGCTGTAGCCAGTGATGAAATGGGGTTCACGGGCTCGCTCTTATATAGCCACCAGTCGTAGTCGGTTAGACCCAATTTGGTGACCGACCCAGTCTGCCCAAACCGGCCGACTGGGGGTCGGTCCCGAAATAGGCCACCGACCACACGATAGAACCGGTGCGCAAAATAGAGCAACTAACCTACGATTTCCGTTCGGCCCAGAGCCATCCGGGATCATCTGGGGCTCCAAATAGGCCCCGCAACCCGAGAGTGGGATGCTGCCCTGGGAAATGCTCCGTTTACCCTCAATGCGGTCAATCATGGGATGCCTTCCCGCACTTGCATGTAGCCTAGTTAGTAGTGTGCCAACTCCGTCCAGCCATCAGGCCACACATGGCCCCCATATGGTGTCCAAACCAGGACCTACCGAATAACCGAGCTACTCAAATGCCTTCTCATATGGGGGGCTTACAAGTAGAGTTAGTTGGTTCCCGCGTAGTTACACGAGAGTGGAGCATTGATATCTAACACTAAGATGCCCCTTAACTTCTTTCACAATGTACAAATGGGAAGTCCTACAAGCAACCCAATTTTATGTTCACAAAGTCCTTGCGCTTTCGGCGGTTTAGCTTGTATGCTATATTTCTTTATTTTCTAGTAAGTTCTCTCTCTTCTCTTCTCACCCAAAAAAAAACTATGTTCAACATTAATACGCTTAGGAAACTATTCTTCATCACTTTCTTGCTATTGTTGCCTCCTACTACCATAAGCCATGGGGCCTTCCAAAAGTACACTCTAGATCAACCTCTAAGTGAACCTCCAAGCAACTGCTCTAGGCCATTGCCACCTAGCACTCAATCATGATCCTCGTGCGGCTACTACACAACTTCGCCCCTTGCTTCACATGAATCAATCGGTTATTTCAGTGTCCATGTACTTAAACAATTACACTGTACACTAGGTAGTATGGGGTTCTCCATTCATAGGGAGGAAATTATGTGAAGAATTACCACCAAGGCAAGTTGGACTAAGTGCCCTAAGTATGGGTGAGGGAATGACCCAATATATCCCTCCTCACATTGAAAAATCTAAAATTCATATGAGTTAGTTGCCCATTGAATTCGCAGCCCCCGTTTAAGCCTAAGGCTGGTTACACACCAAGTAGCGGACACCCAATTTTAAAAAAATGCACCAATCAATGGATTAATTTGAGAGTGGCAGACGGATCAAGCTTACACACTAGGCAATGGACAATGGTGATTTTGAGAGAGCATTCAATGCACCCCCCGCCTTGTTTTCCTTTTTAACTGGGCGGGGGAGCTCTCATGCCCAACTCCGTCCACAAGGGAGCTCCACCAATCAGCTTTGACTGCACAAGGGGTTGCAGGGTACAGTCGTGGGATCCACAACAGCTTCTCCCCTGATGGTGTGTAACCAAGCAGTGTCCTTTCAAGTAGGCGGGTACTACGGACCTTCTGCCGTCCATCGCGGAGCCCTTTCATAAGCTATAGGGGGATGACTGCATTTCCCCCCCCGCCTGGACACGGCTTGGGTGGGGGGGGTGGCGGTGTATAACCAACCTAAGTTATGAAGACCTCCACGAAGGATGGGCCAAGGACCCCCCCACTATCCTCCTACGTGCCCTTCTCCTTCCCCGACCTTTGCTTCTCCTCTGCCCCTTTCGATCGCCTCAGCCTTCCCCTCAGCTTGCCTCTCCCTTCCCCTTCCAAAGCAACTAGCCATCGCTACCCTTCCTACCTACCACTCCTTCTCGACCTGGCTCCTTCCAACTCTACGTCACCTTCTTCTTGACCTAGCACCTTCTTGCTCTCCTCCTTCCTCAAACCCCCCTTCTTATCTGCTCAATTGCCCCATTCCATCTTATTGCTCTTCACCGCCTTGGCTACCTGCGCCTCATCCCTGCACTGCCCCTCTCTCATCCCTCCACCCAACCCAACATGTCTGCAAAATATGAGGATAAGCCTGCCATGTCCTCTTTACTAGTCTTCATCTATCCGCGGTTCATCGACAATCATAGAATTTTCAGCTATCCGTAGTTCATCAACAACCATAGAATCTTTAGATGTTTGTGGTTCGTCAACAACCCCACCATGTCCTTTTTATTAGTCTTCCGCTGTTTGCAGTTCATCAACAACCATAGAATCTAGGTTTATATAATCGATGAGCACTCAGAGTCTCATGACATTTACACTTTATGGCTCAAGAGTCCACAATCGAAGTGCCCCACCAGCACTTAACTACAGTGTGGTCTTTGAACTAGCACTTGACAAGGTAAGGTTTTAACGGTAGCTCGCTTTTGTTGAACGCGCCCTGACATTGGCCGATAGTTCCAACGTAGTATGAAATGTGAGCTGTTGTTCCCTTGATCCTTGCACGGGATTCAACCATGTAGTAAGTGACTTCGTTGATGGGCGATGTTCGAGAGTGATGAGGCTGTCTACATGAAACCAGCCTCATCACTCTCGAGGGAGAGGAAAACAGAAGTAGGTGCTACAAGGAGACAAGGGATAGGAAAGCGCCCCGTGTGGAGGGGGTAGGATGAGGAAAAGATAGAGGGTGGCGAGGGGGGACAACGTTAGGTTAGTTAAGTGTTAGGTTTTCCAAGTTTGGTTAGAGTAGCTTATGTTAATTAAAATTGCTATTGTGAGCTTATAATAAGCTCATGTTAATGAGAATTTATCAAATTTAATGAGAATTGGGATTTTGGCGTCTAAATTTCCTTTGCAGAAAATAAAAAATATTGGTGTTTGAATCATGGTGAAAGCTTTAGTATTAAGAAAGTTGTGAATTTTAGAAGTATGTAGAGTACCTCCTTCAATGTCCCATAAGAGAGTGAGATCTTGAAAAATAATTATATGACATATGTAGAGTACCTCCTTCAGTGATACATAACAGAGTGAGATCTCAAAAATGAATAGTATATAAGGAGTCTCGATAGAGTGAAAACAAATGGATATTAACTCATAGCATAACAATTATGCGGCTTGAGCATGTTTTGTCTCTTTAATTTTGAATTATGGAATCAATTTATTAGTAGATTTGTAGGGAGAGTCAAAATCGAGTTCTTCTTTCCAAATGTATACTTTAAGGACCCAAATATGAAATTCTTTTTATTTGATAAAATTTTATACAAGAGGAACCAAATTGAAACAAGGCAAATCAAATTTATGGGTTTTCTGCCCTTTGCTTTATTGCAATTCATATTTGCACTTGATGATTCATGACTTCTGATTGTTATTCAACTTGTAGAGATTTGGTACAAGGCTTTCAAGAAGCAAGCAACGCAAAATTTGGAATGTAATCTAAACCCTACTTGTTTGCATCATGGGGTACGTGAGTTCATCATTGGACAATGGACAACCTAAAGGGCCAAAATAAATGAACAATGTCATCAACATAAGTAACAACGTGAGATCCATTACCCTTGCAAAAATCAAGGCATAGTGCTTTTTAGTGAAGTACAATTGGTGGCACTTGTTGGGAATTGATGTAATGTTGAGCAAGACATCAAATTGAATGATTTAATACATCTTATCTTTGGGATTGTTGCACCATCTTCTAACATACTACAAAATTGATGTATTTAGATACTAGGATGTACGATCTATCATTCTAAATTGGCCAAAGGAATGACAACAATCATTGCCATAAGGTATAAGAGGGGTCCATCTTATGACAATTATTTGTGCTCAAAAGAAGAAAAAGCAAACTATTGTTCTAAATTGAAACATGAATAAGGAATTGACCCAATGAGTTCATCATTGGTGCTTTGGAAGCATGACAACATGATGGTTGGTATTGCCCATTGCCTCAAGCTCTTTCAATCCATAGTACTACCTCATGCTCAAGAAAATGCATCAAAAAATAGGCCAAATTAGTAAGACATATATTTGGATTGTTTAAAAGATAATCATGGAGATGTAGGGACATTAAACATCCATTCACCTTATGAAGATAAATGTTGATTGCCTATTTCCTTTCTCCGTCTCCTCATTACAAAGACAAGAGTGCACAAGTGTGCATGGGCGCTGCCTCTTAGTATAGTGGTAAAGCAAACACTTTTGAATATTAAAGAGAAAGCAAACGATTTTTTAAGGGCGTTGGGTTGACAAATGCAACTTTTATAGGATGATCTCCATAAATGGCAATTCGAAACACACAAGTTAATTAATTTTTAAAAAAATACAAGTGGAGATTCACAAAAGAGTTTGCAACTCTCCACTGTAGCACTACCTCTAAGGAGGCAGTGCTAATAAATGAGTTAAAAGTTTCAAAGTTGGGAGCCTATTCTTCATCAATCTTTTCTTTACAAAGATCCAATATGTCCACATATATGATACCCTTGTTTAATTTCAGTGAAGACAACCCAATTACTAAAGTTTAACTTCAATGAAGGCAACCCATCACTAAAGTTTCAAGATTTTCTCCCTTCAAGACCATCAATTGGCTTGCCCGTGTGTCTCCTATATTTAAGATTTTTATTTCTTGTTAAAGGGTCACTTAATCTTGCATCTTATTTTTTTACATAAACATGCCAAATTTTATTATATAGAAAAATAGAGAAAATATTACAATATTTGGTCATCTATATAGGGCATACTACCCATGACCTTCATGATATAGGTCAAAAACTTAAGCAAAAGAAACACAGGCATGAACCCCCAAGGGAGTCCTTCCTACCAACTACCTGGCCCACATCAACTTGCATAAATTTATCATACAAAACATAGCATTATCCCTAAACCCACCCCTACCCCCACCTTAAAAAGTATCTCATTACGGACATTCCAGATATAAAAAAGGACTAAAGCCCAAATGTGCTACCAGCACGCTGCCAAGATCGACGGTAAGCCCTGAGTATCTCCCAACACCACCAGCCTGTAGTTGGTCCTCAGAGAGAACCTTAGCTCATTAGCTTCACTTTCCTTTTTGCACCAATTGTTACGCGCTACACTCTTCTAGTTACTACACAAGCCCACAATAGATGCATACTATCCTCAATGCACCTCCCACATAGCATGTATAGGGTTTCAACTTTTACCACTCAGCCATCTCACCCTCGGTAGCAACCATTTACGCAAGACCTTGCATAAGAAGAAACTTGCTCTACTAGCAAGATAGCCCTTCCAAATATTAAGTACCCTCTACCTCCAACATTTCGAGGAACACCTTAACTGCCATTTTTCATTTAGCTTATCCCACAGTATCAAATCTTCCATTTGAGACCTGTACATTGTACGCATAGTAATCTTCCTTAAACCTGAAGCCCCTAGGCTCCATTGGTTCACTCTCTAAGTAGATGAAGAAATGCAATTAGGTGGCCAGCCCTCAGGGACATTACCTAGAATCACATTAATTAATGCCACCATAATCTTGCATCTTAAGTTCATTTTAGACTTGGATGACCTTTTCTTGTACAGATTTGCCTTCTACCAAGTGGCATATGTACACTTGAAGCAAGCCCACCAACAAAAAACAAAAATGAAAATATCAAGAAGCAATTGTAGACCGTTTGCTCGAAAGTGAGCCATCACTAAAGTATTTGTCCACCCTACATCTCGTATTCATATACATTAAGTTTTTAATTTGTTGTTGGGGTCAGTTAATCTTACATCTTTTGTCCATATACATTAAGTATTTAATTTCTTGTTAAGGGGGTCACTTAATCTTCATGTTGTGTCTACGTTATTTCAAATTTTTATGGCCTTTCTCTAGTTGGATTCATGTTCTTCCAAGTGGCAAATGTACACTTGGAGCAAGAATAAGCATCTCACTTGTCAGTTGTGGAGCCTCTTTATATCTGCATCTAAGATGAGGTAGATGACAAGGTTACCTTTTTGCCTCACAAGTGCTATCACCTCTTTATATTTGCATTTAAGATGAGGTAGATGACAATGTTACCTTTCTGCCTCACAAGTGCTATCACATCTAAATACGGCTAGTCTTGCAACCTTGGCATGTTTTTGAATGTGATGGTATTTCAAACCATTATTAAGTTAGACTTAGGTCAAGCCAAATGTTTGGCAAGGGTAAAAACAAGATATAATATAACCATCAAATCCAACCTTACACCATTAATACACATCCTTCGTAGTCAAGTCTCTCACTTCTTTACTTGAGTAGCATAGTACAAACATTTGAAAGCATTTAAACCATTGATTGTCCATGATAGCCATGTAGAGATTTTCACTTTAGCTCTGCTTTGTACTTTTTGATAAATGAATTGGCATGCTACTTCTACTACTGCTTTGCAAAATCACTACCTCCTTAGTGTATGGTTGTCTCATCCACTTCTAAATGTTAGTGAGTGCCTATGACTTCTCAGCCCATTCTGTTTATACTTGCTCATGTTAGCATGGTGGTGTTAGTAGGTGGCCACTATGTTGTTGTTTCTACTTCCAACTACAACTATTTTGAGCCTTGCACCTGCCCCTAGTGGAGTTGTCATACTCAAACCTCAAGTGGTCAAGCTCCTTGGCCAACACAATGGCTTTGAGCTCGATCTTAGTCTCTCTTCATTTAGCTCAGACATTACTAAATTTGGCCACCTTTCTGGGGATCCACTATTGAGTGATATGATTCAAGACTTATATCACTACTCAACTGACCTCTATTCTTAAACCAATCTAGAGCTCCTGCAAGTGAGCACACTCTTGGAGAAGAAGAAAAACATGTTTGAAGATCCTTAAAGGGGCCTTCATTTTAGGGGTCAGCTTGCATCTTTTCTTGTGGACTTGGTTTAACTTGGTGCTCGTCCAACTATTGGGGCACTAATTATAGCCCAAGAGGCATGAGGTCCACTTCATGGTTAGACTAGCTAGGGGTAGCCTTTGCATTCTTTCACTAGATGAATTTCTTGGGTCCTTGCATATCGACTTATTGTGTAGTCTCAACGGTGACTCACATGTCGTGGGGATCTTGAAGGAATGGCCTCCACTCCAAGCTACTCCTTGTGAGAGGAATGCAAAGCACGAGCCGTCCGAAAGTGTCACTCAAGTGGCTCCTAGATTGTTGCAATGTGTCTCATGAGAGAAAGAGGGAAAGGGGAGAGGAGAGAAGAGAGGGAGAAGGAGAGGAGAAGAGGGGAATGAATGGGGATGGAGTGGCAAACACAAAGGCACTACAAAGGAAACAAGAGAACAGCCAAAAACACTCTTGGAAGAGGAGGGAGCTTGTATTCCAAAATTGTGCATCCAACAATGAAGACCAAACTCAACTAGTTGGCCTTTTATACATGTCACCTTTTGAAGGGAGGGCCAACCCTAATCTCTTTATACCGCTCTCTCTTCTCATTCTTTTACCATCCTCTTAGGCCCATCTAGCTCTATGGACTTGTCACTGTCCATCAAATCACATCACTAACCAGCGGTGGCATATTGTTAACCAATCAGTTAACACTTATGCTCTTGTATGAAATCTGTGCCTTTTGTTACTACTGTTGTTGTTGTTGTTCCTACGCCAGCTTGCTTTCTAATGTTGTGCTTTGCTAGATGCCAATAACTAATTTAGACATTTCCTCATGGTTGAGGGCTTTGCACTATGGCAGAGGAAATGAAGGCAAGAAACTAGCTAATGACCTGGCCCACTAGTTTCTATTGAAATAAACACCTATGGGCATTGATCTTGCAAATGGATTTACCCATTTGCATATCCCTTTAGTGTTCTAGGAAGTTATAGAAGAACATTGTTACTTTGATGAGCTTCCTTTATGCAAAAATGATTACCTTTGCCACAAAGGCCCTTGAGTCATTGCTAGTACTTTTCTTTGGTCCAATTTTCTTAGACAATAATCAAAATAGGGGTGCATTTTTTGGCCCTTGAGTTAGAGGCCAACATGCAGACTTATCCAACACAGGTGCAAGAGTTAGTGGCACCCGTGATTGGCAATCAAGGGAAGCATCTCTTTTGTTAACTTCTAAATGGCGAGCGGTAGTGAGCTATGAACATAAGTTAACTTTTGAATATCAAGCACTAGCAAGAGGAAGCAGTGATCCCACATTTGAAGCAGAGGTAACCAAGAACTAAGGGCAACAAACCAATGATAAGTAGCGGTCTAGCAACCCAAGTGCTCGGTTTAAGAAGCCAGTTCTATAGTATTCTTAGAAGAAGCATTGTAACAAGGAGAAGGAGAGAGCAAAGTGACATTGTCTAGTTCACGCTCTCTCTCACCTGGCTTGCTAGGATAGGATATTGCTATTGAGTGCATGGTTCAAGTTGAGATGGCTTGGTCGTAACAAACTTCATTAATACAAGTGTGGCTTTTACTTCAACATTTGTGTTTTATTTTGTCTGTTCAACTGTTAATAACTCAATCACTCGTCATCATACGGTTTCCCCTTCAGCAACAACCCCAACCTCCGAGTTGTTTTGCTGGCATCTACATTCATCTCACTCAAGGACACACATACAAAGTCCTCTAAGGATTGCGAAAGCTATCATCTTCATCCAAGCATTGCACAAAGTTGGATTAATAGTTCACAAGCAATGCACACCGAGCACTTCTAAGTTAACCATTGGGGAGTGAGCAGACTAGAGCAACATTTGAGATCCTGCTAGGGAAGGGTTAATTGAATTTGCGAGTTTGACGTGCTGTTACTTAGGGAATTGAGGGTTGAGTATAGCAAGCCTAGGATTGAGTGCATAGTCCCTTAGAGAGGTTCATGCTGACCAGCAATGAATTGAGGCAATTGCTGGGTGTCAAGAGCTACTACAAGAAGTTTCTCTGAGTAACCATAGATGAGTGGTGCAACTAGTGTTGTGTTTGAAGGCCTCAGTGTGGACTACAAAAAGTATTCACATCATCAATCAACTAATTCACAATTAGCCAAAGTTTGATACATGCTCAAAAAGAAGATGAAGATGTGTGGCCAGGCGCGAAGAGTTCCTGAGTCAAAGAAATTGGCTACATCCAACCATGAGAACTAGTGCGGTCTCGAAGCCAAAACTAAGCTCCCAAAGAAGGCAGTCAAAAGCATCAACTATCCAATAGGAGCACAGAGCATTAGGAGAGAGACTTGGCCTCGCTACACAGGGGTGGAAGTTGAATACTGCAGTGCTAGAAGAACAAACCATAAGACCTGTAGGCAAGGGTCCATCATGGCAAATGGAGATTGAGCACTCATCTACAGAGATTGGGACTTGGAACGATCATCCATTTCCTCCATTGATCCTTAGCATGAACATGAGGATTATGATAATGAAAGAACAAAAATAATTCCTCTATACTTGGCTATTTTATTGGAAGGACAACGTAGGGAGAGGCGTGATCAAAGAAGACGCACCATGACAGATGGTCAACAAATTCATGGAATGGAATAAAGGCATGCTTTCCATGGAGATAGATGCAACTGAGCACGTGAAGGGGTGAACATAGAACAATTGGAGTAATTAGCTTGAGTTCCTCTTCCTATGAATAAAAGGCCTATATAGTCAAGAGGGGTACCACTTACTTGACCTTTAGCAAACATAAGGCATGCAGACCTTCCTATGGATCAACTTAGAATCAGTCATCACAACCTCATACACATGAAGGTGGGCATGACAGATGGAGGTCTAGAGACCTTGTTCTACCGAGTGGGCATCATGCATACCGGGTTTATGGAGCCAACCAAGTGAAGATTCAAGAGAGTGAACAGAGACATCTAAAGCCCTCTCAAATATTAAGGTAACATTCAAAATTTTTGAAGGTACTTATGATGAAGGCCCACATAGCCATGTTCAAAGTTTTCTATGGGTGTGTCATAGAGATGGTGCCACAACAGATAAGAATACATGGACTACTTTTCATGTACTTTGATAAAAAATGCACAGAGTTGGTTCAACCAATTTCCAATTGGGTATTTTCCAGATTGATATGCTATGTCTAAAGCATTCTTGCACCGTTTCAGATAGGAAATTAATGAGGAAGATGTTAGTTGAGTGAACTAAAACAAAAAAGGGTGAGTTTGTCCAAGACTTTATGCTTCATATGCGAGCCCTTATCAATTAGTTGTGACAACTCTGCCAGATGACAAGTCCATGAGAGCCTAATTGATTATGGGATGCACTCAAGTGGACTTGTGCAAGCTGGAAATAGTGAATCTGACTAAGACATATGAGTAGTTGCTTGACTGAACTCTCACTCTATAAAAGAGTGAAGGCCCTTAAAGGCCTTAAGGGCAAGATAAAGAAGAAAGATGTAGATAATGACACTCAAGAAACACCATCAAAGAAAGATAAGCTCAAGTCCATGCTGAAAAAGGAATTGAAGCAATTGAGCAAAGCCAAGCAATAATGAAAAATGGTGCAATGAGTGTTCTAGGAATGGACACTTAGAAGAAGATTGCAAAACCAAGTATTACAACACCTGCACTAAGTTTGAGCATGATGACTTGGATTGTTGGTTCAATGGCAAAAATCACCAAGTGTCTGCCAACCAAGTGACAACTCGTACTAGGGCTACCAGTGACAAACCACCGCGTCCCAAGCAAAATAAGGACAAAGGCAAATTTGGTAAGGAGAAGAATACAGACCCCTCAAAAATCTGATGATTTTGGTATGGAGAGAATCATCTTCGTTCTGACTATCCAATTTGGGTTGAACTTTGAAGTCCCTTAAAACTAATATGGAACAAAAGGAAGTGGATCCAGAGTGCCTTTAGAAGTTGTACCCGAAAACCAAACACATTGGAAGCCCAAGTGGCTACCACGTCAAAAGGCCTAGTGGCAATCTCTATAGACATTGGCGTACCTAACAAAGATGTTGATTGGAAGGCACAAGAGGATTACCAGAAACTGAGCGAGCCAAAAAAAGTGAGTGATACAAAACAATAAAAGATTTATAAATCCCTTATTTGAGTATCCAAAGAATATAATTTATTCAAAAGTTCATATGTTTCCTCAATTTTGGAAGGTTAAATATGCATATAACTTTAAAGCCACTAACACTAATTTCACATCCCCCATAAGAGTTTTGATATGTTTCATTGCCAAGTGAAGCAAAAGTTGAGATATTGGTACAGAGTGGCCTTGGTCTAGAATGCCAGGTGTTTGGTGATTAAGCATATTCTTATGGGCTCTACAACATACTCGACTTCCCTTTGGAGGTTCAAGAAGACTCATTGGTAGAAAAATGAGAAGCTATTTAGAGCCTTCTTGTGGCTAGAGGATGGATCTCAAAGAAAGTGGTACTATATCCCTTGGGAAGACTTAAAGGCTGCTAAGGTAGGTGGAGGTCTGGGCATCCCATATGTGGATAAGAAAAACGTCTCTCTCTTGTCTAAGTGGTCCCCTAAGCTGCTTGACTCGAAGGCACCATAGGTTATTTGTAGAAAATGGTTTGTTGTTAGATGCAAGGTTAGGGAGTTGGGGTATGGAGAGAGTTAACCTAATATGAGGTCATCTGTTCCCCATTTCCAGTAAAGATTAAAGGATTGGATTTAATATTGGGGCTAGTAGATGCAAGTAAATAACTCCCATGATGGAAAGGCTGAGAGGGGCTAAGGGGAGATGCTAGCTTGCATGAGAATATTTGGTGGAGTTGGGATGTTTCAATTAATGAGAAGCCGATGGCAACTGACACGTACTTGCAGTATGCACAACAAGGGTTTGAGAACCTGGTTGTACATTTTGGGATCAAAGGATGGTGGTGTGGAATCCTACAGCCTGGATTTTGCCAAAATAGATAGTGTCTTCTCCTCCCTATTATGGGAAACCTTGCTTAAAATTTGTGGCAACAAGTTGACCGAAAATTCATAAAATTCATATTCTAATGCACGCAATATTTTTTAGATGGTGCAAAAAGGCATGATATTCATCTAAATCATGCATTGTCATGTGATTTGATATGTAACATTATGCCATTTGGATTTGACAACAATCAAAAGATGCAAGGCTGTCAAAAACTCACCTTTTGGGTCAAAACAACTTGCAAAGATATAGGGATGTGAAAATGTCATCTTTTGAGCCAAAACTGGGGCTCAAAAGATGACATTTTCACATCCCTGTATCTTTTGATGTACAAGTCCAAATGGGGTAATGTTATATATAAAATCAAATGGCAAGGCATGATTTAGATAATTATGATGCCTTTTGGCACCATCTAGTAAAAATTCATGCATCGAAAATATGAATTTGTGGTCAATTTTTGCACTAGTTGGATTAGTGGGATGTAAGAGTGAATCATTAGGGAGGGATGTTTTTGCAGGAACAAAGAAACATGTGAGTGAATAGAGTTAAAAAAGCTAAGCATTTACATATGCATGGAATGTATACTAACCCGTTCAAGGAGTCCTTGGAAATGCCCCACTTGTGTAAAAGGTTGCATTGATGATCTCAATTGATGATCTCAATTACGATGGTGGAAATAGACAACTTGATTGTAGTAGGGTTTGTCTTTGATATTAATTTCTCGAAACCATATGAAACGATGCTTAAGAGTTACACCAACTCCTAAAGGAGCAACGAGATATTTGATGACTTGCCCCCTTTTAATCTAGACACTAGCAAATTAACCGAGCCAATCTGGAACCTCTTCTTGATTTGTTCTCATAAAAAAGGAACTACACTTCGAGCCAAATACTATACAAAATACATCGTGTACTTTGATGAGGCTTTACACACTTTCCTTGTTTTCTTATATCATGGCAACCATGTCATCTACAACCATGGCAACCATACATCGAGTACAGTGATGAGGCTTTGCACACTTTCCTTGTTTTCTTATATCATGGCAACCATGTCATCTACAAACAATTGGGAACAAAATTGCTCCCCTAAAGGAAGCCCTTGTCCCTTCACCATCCCATCCATGATCTGCGTCTTGATTCAAGCAATTAGGGAAATAGTACCAACTACAAACAAAAGCGGGGCCCGCAAGTTGGCATCTCCCCTGAGCCCCTCTCATCCTTTCCATTGTAGGAGTTATTGCTTCCATGCATCTACCAACCCCAATATTAAATCCAATCCTTTAATCTTTATGGGGAATAGATGACCTCATACTAGGTTAACTCCCTCCCCCAACTCCCTGACCCTACATCTAACAACAAACCATTTTGTGCAAATCACCTATGGTGCCTCCGAGTCAAACACCTTAGGGGACCAATTAGACAAAAGAGAGACGTTTTTCTTATCTACATATGGGATGCCCAGACCTCCACCTGTTTTAGCAGCCTTTAAGTCTTCCCAAGGGATATAGTACCACTTTATTTTAGATCCATCCTCCATCCACAAGAAGGCTAAACAGCTGCTCACTTTTCTGCCAATGAGTCTTCTTGAACCAAAGGGAAGCCAAGTATGTTGTAGAGCCTATAAGAATATGCTTAATCACCAAACACCTAGCATTCTAAGCAAGGGCCACTCTATACCAATATCTCAGCTTTTGCTTCACTTTTTCTCAAAACCATATGAAACGATGCTTAAGAGTTACACCAACTCCTAAAGGAGCACCCAGATATCTGATGACCTGCCCCCTTTCAATTTGGACACTAGCAAATTAATCGTGCCAATCTAGTACCTCTACTTGATCTATTCTGATAACAAAGGAACTACACTTCAAGCCAAATACTACACAAAATACATTGAGTACTTTGAGCTTTGCACACTTTCCCTATTTTCTTATATCATGGTAACCGTGGCAACCATACATTGAGTACTTTGATGAGGCTTTGCAAACTTTCCTTGTTTTCTTATATCATGGCAACCATGTCATCTGCAAACAATTGGGAACAAAATTGCTCCCCCGAAGGAAGCCCCTGTCCCTTCACCCTCCCATCCATGATCTACTTCTTGATTCCAGCAATTAGGGAAATAGTACCAACTACAAACAAAAGCGGGGCCAGGGGGCACCCAGATATCTGATGACCTACCCCTTTTGAATCTGGACACTAGCAAATTAACCGAGCCAATCCGATACCTCCACTTGATCTATTCTCATAAGAAAGGAACTACAGTTCAAGCCAAATAATACACAAAATACACCGAGTACTTTGATGAGGCTTTGCACACTTTTCATGTTTTCTTACATCATGGCAACCATGTCATCTGCAACCATACATTGAGTACTTTGATGAGGCTTTGCACACTTTCCTTGTTTTCTTATATCATGGCAACCATGTCATCTACAAACAATTGGGAACGAAATTGCTCCCCCAAAGGAAGCTCGTGTCCCTTCACCATCCCATCGATGATCTGCCTCTTGATTCTAGCAATTAGGGAAACAATACCCAACTACAAACAAAAGCCGGGCCAGGGGGCACCCTTGCCTCACCGATCTATGTAGATCAAATCTACCTCCTACTCCACCATTCAAACATAGGATTGTCAAGGCATTCTCAAAAAAGGTGCTCACCATACTGCAGAGCTTGTGTGCATATCTCTGTTTATCCAAAACTTGTAGAGCAAATAATCCCACCTAATTTGATTGTATGCCTTATCAAAGACAAACCCTAAGAGCACTGTCTTGCTTCCCGACTATGTGCCATAATCTAATGCAGATACTCCATTTTGCTATGATGTATGTGGCGGGGGTTTCAGCCTCTTGATTCCGTGACTTTTGTAGTAACTTTCGAATTGTTATCCTATATGTCTCTCCCCCTGACGAACCCCTTTTGCTCCTTATCAACTACTTTAGTACACACATCTTTGATCCGGTTGGCCAAGTCCTTGGCAACAATCTTATACAATATATTTAGCATCGTTATGGGTCTCCAATATCCTCTACTCTCAGCTGATCTTGCTTTTCGGGAAACAAAATCACCAACCCCATGTTCACATCTTTTGAGAGAGCCCACCTCTAAATGTAATATCCACCATGGCAACGTAGTCAAACTTGATGAGTTACCAGAAGGATGAGTAGAACTCTGTCATGAAACCATCCGACCTAGGGGTCTTTTCCTTCTTTAGATACTCAATAGATTCTTTTAATTCATCCACTATAGTCTTTGTGCCCAAACTAGCTCTTTGCACATTTGAAACTCTGGGTTCAAGCCCTTGCTTGAAATCATCTACCTAGGATTTCCAAAGGGCATCACTGCATCTTGGTCCTCCCATAATGGAGGAGAGCTCCTGCTTGCTACGGGCCATAATTTTGTTTCCAACTTGCCATCTGCATCCACAACTCTATCTATGGCTTCTTGAGCCTCCTTTCTTTTTCACTGCCTAGAAAAAGAACTTTGAAGGACAATTCCCTAGAGTCATCCAAGTTTTCCTGCACATGGTACGGGTTGTTTTTGTGCTATCCATCTCCAATTCTTTCATACATTCCTCTGCTTCTACCAATAAGGTTGACAAAATACGATCTGCTACAAGAGACTAATTAATTGCCTTTTTAATTGAGTGCCAAGTAATAGTCACCTACTGATTGACAGTTCTTCTCATTGCTTTGAGATGGTCCTCCCAAGCTTTAGAGCATGCCAACAGTGCCATGATCCCTTGGTCCCATCGATCACAAGGATCCTACCCACTGTAGCGGCACGCCAGACACTATTAAGCTCCTCACAATACTAAGGTTTCACAAACTTCTGGTCAACTTTATAAGGGATGTGAAAGGACCTCCCAAACCTTTCTTCCAAATGAAAAGTGCCATTTTATAGGTAGATGATCAGACCCCATGGGACATCCATCCACCAACCATAGGGACGCACATCCACCAAGCTTCTCCCAAAACATAAAAGCAATCGAGTCTTTTAGCTCTGAAGTCTGGTCCCTTTCTCTTGTAATTCAAGGAATATTTGCCTAGTCCTTGCGGATCAATTTCAATATACTCAAGCAGTCCTAGATCCAAAATGATCTATCTACCCAAGCGTAACTATGATCTTCTAATACCTAGTTTGTTTGGATGGTGGCAAGTAAGTGGACCTCGACCTTGAAACCTGGACTACTTGAGGATTCTACATCTTTTTTTAACATTATGTTTATCAAACTCAATATTATTAAAAATTCTTAATTTTGATTGAAATATTTGCAAACTCTAGTTGTTGCCTCTTTTAGCTTAGATGTCTCAAACTTTTTTTCCTTACATGTTTTCCTTTTTTTACTTTTTATCAAATTGATGGAATTAATTATATGACTCAATTATTAATGAAACTTTTTAATCTAAACACACATATGTGGTGTATGTGTGTGTGTGTGTGTGTGTGTGTGTGTGTGTGTTTCAAGTTGTTTCAGCCTTCGTTCATTTCCTTCATGTGCGTATAGGTTTGCTTTGTCAAATTTCAAAACCCCTATGTTGTTACTTGTTGTTAAGTTGCTCAAACATATACCTTTGATGGCAAGAATTCTCATTTTCAAAATGGATGCTTTCTTGATCTATTGCAAGAGTCTTGTTAGGAAGCCTTTACATCTTTGCTACCTTCATCCCTTCTTGGCACGCATTAGAGGATGAAGTGTGGTACTATTGCTTCAAAAAAATAGTTAAGATGTGACTATCAGCAAGGGAGCTTCGTCCAAGGTTTTTATCCTCTAGCATGCCCAAAGGCACAAAGTCACCATAAGCTAAGAATGACAGTTTTTGGTACCTCCTTTATCACTATATGAAGAGCCAAAGGTGTGGTACCTAGGATGATCTAAGAGAACTTATAATATTACATGAAGACAAATGGGGGAGGATCTCTCAAAATTACAAGTCTTTTTTAAGACCCCCCCATGTAGAAGAGGGACGATTGCATCGACCTTGACATAAACAAGAATCTTCAAAAAGATATCATGCTCCATCTCATGTGAGACTCTCAAATCTAGCTCTTTCTCGATAAGGATTCTAACTTCTAGCAACATTCATCTTAGAATTTCTTTTCAAGACTCTAAGAAAATCACCACGTGTGCCCTACATTTGTTGGCACTAGTATTTTGACTTGTTAATTGCTTTGAGTAACATTTATTGTGACACTACCATCCATGCCAACTTTCTTCTGTCTTTTGCAAATAAGAATAGCTGAAGTTGATAACATTCTGTAATAGATTAGAGGAGAATCCCAAGGTCACTTGATCCCATTTAAATGCCATTGTATAGCATTGGGATGTCTTTCTAAAGGCAAGTGGATTGCTACACATTCTTAGAAGTCCTTGTACAAAGCTAGTTTGAGCATCAACGTAAGCAATAAAGCAACATCAGACAAGAATGATGTCAACACTCGTTTGAAATTTGACAAAGGGAGGCCCCATAAGAATCCAACTGTGAATTGTCCAACTAAGGCAAGAAGATCGGTAATCAATGTGCCAATAGGCCGATTGGGAAGTCGTCTTCCTATAGTGCCTAAAGCAGTTGCATCTAAAAAACAAAAGGTTAACCCTGTAGATAATGCATCTAAAAAACAAGAGGTTAACCCTGTAGATAATGCATTGCATCTATGGAGCTCACATGCTTGTTCAATACAAGTGGAAGGCATCAACAAACAAGGAGTAGGCAATTCGAATTGCCCAAAGGTTTGACTCCATGTAAGAAGACACCTACTAAAAGGTACAATCCTCCCCATTACATACAAGATCGCACAACCATACCCCATGCAACACACTCTCCCAAACTTCCCTCAATGCAAGAACTCACCATTGCCCCTAAATGTGCTTCACCTCGTAAGTAACAACCTTCAAGTCCAAAGCTATTGAAGCACCAATGGGCATTCTTCTTTATTAGAAGGCTAAAGACCCGATATGGATCAACAATCCATGGGACGCTTGACCAATCAAAATGGGCAAGGCATTGCAATGCTTGCTATGCAACCGACTTCTCAAGAGCTCAGCTTACAACCTTCAATACCTCGAAAGCAGTGCCAACAACCAGGGAGAGGGCTATACAACCAACAGATCCCTTCAAGCATCAGTGTGTGCCTTGCCTTGCATGGATGCTCCCGTCTTCAAAGGTCTTCCTAGAACCCCTTCGTGCCCTACTCCTAAATTGCAGGGACAGATCCTGAGTCTCCAAGCACGTGACGCCCAGTCCATACTAGATAGACCATCTTGATGGGGAAAGCATGTCGTCCCTCTATCAACCAAGCTCTTATGCTGTAGGTGAAGTCACATCGAAAGTCACGTGGGGTACATCACATCTTGGCCAACATCTTCAAAGCACACTGCCATATTCTATGAGCCACCAGACGACTATATGGGCTATCGTCTCAAGGTCCTCTGTGTCAAAATAGTGAAAGACCCGGGCATGTTCTACAATAGCAAGAGCTTCCAGGGCTCGGAGCCTAGAGGTAGACCCTTGACAATGAGTTTTCCCAACATCGCTTTACTCTGCATGTCCAGTTTGACGATACCCAGGCCTCCGTCTTCCAAGTGACCCAAGGCCAAGTATTCCATTCATACAGAGCCTTCCCACAAAAAAATGACACCAACCACCTCAGCTGCCCCAGCCACCCCAATGCAAGCACCAACATGAGGCAATGTACGAAGCCATCACCAAAAGGACCTAGTTCACCACCAATGCTCCCTCTACCAATGAGAAGTAGAGGAGCTTGTATCGAACACTCTCTAAGACTAGGGCAATCTGCTGCTCTGCTGAAATATCCAGTCCCACCTGAAAACACAGGTATCTCACCGTCTACCCCCCAGGGATCGAACAGAAGCTAAGGTCACCATCCTACACCTGGAGCTCCTCAGAGAACCGACTAATTTATTCCAATTGAGATAAGCTCTGAAGACAAATAGTATACCTCCAGGGAAAGCTTAACCCTATTCAGACTCTCGGATGAGTCCTCCATGGCAAAGAAGCCCTTGGAGCTCACCCTGTAACGGTCTGAACCTATACCCGGCCAGGGCAAGCATGAAACATTCGAAGTTATTTTCATCACCATGAATTGAATTCCTTAATGTTTCTGATCTAACCAAAGACTAAATAAACACTCAATGCTTCAAAGGTAATCAAAGACTGGACTAACCGTCAAGGTCCCGAGTAACAAGTTCTGAGTAATGGGACAACATAGAAATGCATTATAAGAATACTGCCACTGCCAGGTACTTGTTTACAAGTTTTAGCTTGAAGTCGAAGCCTAAAGGCAGTAATCGTCACAAATAAAAGCACAACATGCATGTGTTATATACAAAAAAAAATTATAGGCACACAATTATGGCAAAAATAATTGGACTTGTCCAGCTAAAGCCTCGTAATGAGAGTTATAACAGATTGAAAATCTTCTTCCATCACAGCAATCAGCAGGATGGGCAAATGATTTAGAAGAATATTAAAAAATATTAAAGGAAACCCTTTTACTTTCAAAAGACCAGGATATACCAATTCCCAAAATGATGTTAATACAAATTCTGAGAATGTATATTTCATAGGCTTGCCTCTTTAAGCAATCAATGGATCGTAGTAATCTCTGAACAAGACACTGTGGCCGAAATACACGACACAATGAAAAAAACCAAAATCCCTGTCATATCAGCCCTCAACCACTTTTACTGGCGACCTGCAAAACAATTCATGCTCTTCATTCAAAGACCCAAAACAAATTTAGACATGTACTGACCAGGAAACTTGGGGGACAGAAGGAGATCCACTAAAAGGAGGAAAGTTGCCCATACAGAAAGACACGCGGTGGATGTAGATTCCAGTGCTCATGTTTCATAGCAACCACAAAACGAAGCTAAAATTTCTTGATCCCTTAAACTAATGGGAAAGACTTTTCTGCAAGCAGGATGCACATTCCTGATCTTGTGACACACCAGTGTATTTCACATCAGTTTCTGGCAGACCTTTAGTATGTGCTCTTGAATGCATATAAAGTACAAAGATGTCAATGTTTCAATGCATATAACTTTTTGTCGCCTTGTCCGAAAGAACTCAAATCATACAAAGTGCATCATAATCATAAGGCCAGTTAGGCCAATTGAAACAGACATTGTACCAAAAGATGCAGTATTATGTGAACCATCCTTGGAATGTTGTCTGCTGCTCCCCTAATCTCTCAAATATGTTATGTCCCAAACTCTTACACAACTCAACCCATGCCAAGAAAACCAAAGACCACACAAGGAAAAGTTAGCTAGCTTGCCACAAAACATGGACTCCTTACAAGAGCCGCCTCCAAGCTCAACTCTCATCCCCCTCCCCCCCCCCTCTCCCCAAAAAAAAGAGACTTTCCTCTTATATTAGGCTTGTAAATTTCCATACAAGGGCACTGACAACAAGAAGGGATGGGATCTCATGATAACAGGTCAGAGCAGACACTAGTAGCCAGAATGGGATATTATACAGACAACAGATTCCTCAATCTGTGAAGACGTACAATATGCCTGCATGCCAAACGCAGAAATGTGTGTTCTGCTCTCAAGTTCTCCTAGAATCTCCCTAGCTCTGCTCCCAAATTGAGTGTAGTGTGTAAACAATGTCAAGCCACGACAAGCTGCAAGGTTGCACTCCTGCAGCATGTTGCCATTCGATTCGTGTTCAAAAACACCTCTGCTGCGGCTGTGAAATGAAAGGGAGAGGAGCTTGTATTCCGTGATAGTTCTATTACGAATCTGTCTTTCACGAAATTCAAGAATACACTCAGGTTCGTGTGGAATAAAAGTCAAATATATAACGTCTATTATTTCTTGAGGAGAAACAAGTTGATCATCCGCACCCGATACTTCTTTCAATCTACTAACATGAAAGACTGGATGTACTCTAATATCAGGAGGCAATTCTAGTCGATATGCAACTGGTCCAATTCTTTTAATAACCATGAACGGACCACAGTATTTTGGGAGATAACTTCGGAACCAAACCAGTACTTAGGCTCTTGGATTCCTTGGGAATTCGCAAATATACCATTGTCCCTTCAGAGAACTCTCTAGGTGAACGATGTCTATTAGCATAATATATGTCCCAATCTTGGGCACTTCTAATAGACTCCTTAGCAAACTGCAACATTTCCTGCATAACTAGCAAGAAGGTCTTTGCAGCATCATTTTGGATTCCCTTTAACCCAACCATAACTGGTGACTTAGGTTGAAACCCGTACATAAGCATAAAAGAACTGTAACCAGTGCTCGAATGCTTTGCACTGTTATAAGTAAATTCTATCATAGGTAGATAATCTTCCCATGAAGACTGTCTCTTAGAAACATATGCCCGAAGCATATCTTCAACCAATTGTTTGACCTTTTCTGTACTGCCATCGGATTGTGCATGATCTGAGGAACTCATACTTAGAGTAGTTTCTAACTTCTCAAAAACAAGTGTCCAAAAGTTACTTGTAAACTTTGAGTCCCTGTCACTGACTATGTCAGAGGGCAAACCATACAGCTTAAACAAGTGGTCCACAAACTCGTGAGCCAGCTGAACAGCTGAAATAGTTGTTCTAGTAGGTAAGAATCTAGCCATTTTTGTCAGTCGGTCAACTATGACCCAAATGGAGTCATGACCCTTGCGCGTTCGAGGCAAACCATCAATAAAATCCATGGAAATACTTTCGCATTTATTACCGGGAATCTGCAATGGCTGTAATAAACCCGCGCTTCTAAGGCGTTCTGCCTTAGTAACCTGACAAACCCGGCAACCTACTACATAGTTTTCAATAAATGCACGCATCTTAGGCCAATAAAAGGTATGCTTCACAAGAGACAGAGTCCGATGTATACCCGGATGTCCAACACTAGGAGCATCATGACACTCCCAGAGAATCTTGGATCGAAGTTCCAAAACATTAGGCACACAATCTTTCCATTCTGGAACAGCAAGCCGTTCCTAATCATCCACTGACCTCCCGCCGCCTGTACCGTAGGGTCACAATCCCTGAGTCCTGGTCAACCATGGAGCTCCCATCCTGGACTTTCTGCCAATAAGAACTGAAATGACTATCAGTTGCGCAAAGCCCTCTCAAGGATTGAAATAGGTCTGAGAATATTTTCGTAAATGATATAGCATTTACAAACTTGACTCGACTTAAGGCATCCGCCACACTATTCAACGAACCCTTGCGATAACATATTTCAAAATCAAAATCTTGCATTAATTCTGCCCATCTAGCTTTCCGTCCCCTCAAGTCAGACCCATCACACGCACAGACTTCCGTAGAAATACCGTAAATCCTGGGAAAGAACGTAGTTGTTTCACAGTTTGAGGGATCGGCCATTCTAAAACCTTCTAGATACGATCCAGATCAATGCTAATACCATCAGAAGAAATCTTGTGTCCTAAATAAATGATCTCCTTCATAAAGAAGTCACATTTACTCATCTTGGCATAGAGCTTATGCTGTCTTAGAATAACTAAGACAATCCGGAGGTGTCCTATGTGATCCTCTAGTGTTCGGCTATATACCAAGATGTCATCTAAGAACACTACAACAAATTTGCCCAAAAAATCTCGGAACAAATCGTTCATTAGTTGCTGGAAGGTGACAGGAACATTGGTCAAACCAAAAGGTAATACAAGAAACTCGTAGTGGCCATACCTAGTTTGAAATGTGGTTCTATCTATGTGTTTAGCATAGATACGGATTTGGTGATAACCCGTACGCAAATCAATCTTAGTGAAATAATTCGCTCCGGCCAAACGGTCTATTAAATCATCGGAACGAGGTAGAGGGTATCGATTCTTAATTGTCACTTTATTCAATCATTTATAATCTATACACATTCTCCATGTAGAATCTTTCTTCTTTCTTAAGAGAACAGGTGCTCCCCAAGGTGATTTACTTGGGCGAATATAGCCCATATTCAAGTAATCCTGTAGCTGTGAAGCTATCTCATCCTCCTCAAACTGGCTCATCCTCCCTCCCTATAAGGTGGAACACTAATAGGTTGAGCCCAAGGTACTAAGTCTATGCGATGATCTACTGCCCGTTCTGGAGGATAACCTTCCGACAGTTGAGCAGGGAATACATCCAGGAAATCATCTAACAACATTCTCAATTCACGGTGTTCAAACACACTTAAATCATTCTTGTTATTAATAGAGACAACAAATGAAGAAAACGGAATCAAAACACACTGATAGACATCATAATGAGAAGTGTTTAATATATTCCGAAGCTGCATCGCAGATACAATAGGTCCTTGAGAAGAGGGAATATTATCACACTGAATACAAAATTGGGTATCCTTTTCCAAAAAAGAAAGAGTATGATCCTTCCATCCAATCCGAATATCGTGGGTTTTAAACCACTCTATTCCGATTAACAAGTCCACATGCTCCAAGTGCATGACATAGCACGTAAGAGCCGCTGTGTATTCTTGAATCCGGATAAAAAGGGCTTCAATCTTGCGATCCCAAAACTGCTTCCCAGCTGTTCCCAACTGGAAGCTGCACCTCATAGGTGTGATCGCTAGGTATCGTGGACAGCCCCATCTTCTGCACAAGTTTGTAATTAACAAAGTTGTGAGAGCTGCCTGGGTCAAAGAGAATGTGAACTCTTTGGTCCCTAACTTCTCCATAAACTCGGAAAAGATCATGGGAACCAAATAACGAAGTATTAAAAGTGCAATTACAAGAAAGTGGACAGGTAATGACATTTACAAAAATACCTGCCATCGCAACTTGATCAGCTCCCTTGGCTTTGGTACCCGGACCCGCCTGGAGCTTCTGTCCCGACGCTTGCTTCTGGTTCTTGCGCTTAGGACAATCATTCTTAGTATGGCCCTGCTCCTCGCAGAAGAAGCAACGTCCTTCCTTCTTTAACTTCAAGGTACGAAGGAAACGGGCACGACCATTTTTTGCCTGAGTCAAATGTTTCTTGGAGGCGTTGTCTATAGACTTCGTCTCCCTGGTACCAGTGGTAGACTGGAAGAACTTCCGCTTGTTCTTCCCACCCGTGTCGGCAACTGTGGTTCCCTTTACACTGGCCATGGTATCATCATAAATACACGCGTAATTCATGGCCTCTTGCAACGTGGTACACTTGTTGTTCTTGATCTGTAACTTGTAGGAGTCAGGCAAACCATCCACAAAGAAACCTAACAAGGTCACTAGATCCATCTTTGTAGCTCTGGTCTGCAAATCCCGAAACCTCTGAAGATAAACCTCAAAAGTCAAATTCAGCTTGGACATATCGAGGGCTTTGAGCTTACCTACGATATCGTAATCTTCCTCCTCCTTCAGAAACTCTTTTCTGAAGACCCCTTCGAATTCGTTCCATGTTGCAGGCTTGGTTGGAGTTCCTTTCACCACAATAAAGCCTTTCCTGACATAAACCGGGCTGCAAGCTGTATTTTCTTGTCATCTCGATAAGGGTCAAACTGAAAGTATACTTGCCACTTGTGCAACCAAGTGTCAACAACCTCCTTGATATGAGACTTCTAATCTCCGGGAAAGGGATCTGGAGTGATGTTAACACTGAAGCCATGGCATCCACATGCGTGAGCGCCTGAACAGTGCTAGTCAAAAGTGTGAGTGTAGTCTGAATCCCTTGGAGTTGCTGTGTCAAGCCCGTTTGATTCGTGTTAACTTGCTCAAACTTTCCATCAAGAGCAATGGTGAATTCACTGAAGACTTTTTTCGTATTCAGATCATCGTAGAGACCCTGGTCATCCTCCGCATGGTAGTTCAAATCCTGGTCTCCCATCACAAGCTCAGGGTCTGCAAAATCAGCCATGACTGAAATCTGATCTGAAAAGAAGATAGGCTAGAGAAGAGAAACAAGCAGGTGGCCTCGGAGCTAGGAGGTAGAGACAAAGTGGAAGCTCGCCAAGAAGAAGGCGATGGAAGAAAGGAAAGCTAGTCGATGAAGAAGGTAAGCTGGCTGAGCTGAGCTGACGATTCAGCTCAGATTCTGGAACCTAGGACTCTGCTCCTAGCTGTCCGTACGAAGGACTGTAGCAGGCCGTACAAGTATTCTGGCTCCTGGGCGTGAAGATGTAGAGGGGCTGGAATTCTGCGCAATCTGCTGGCTATGGGAGAAGGCAATTTGGCCGAACTTATAGCCGGAGAGCAGGCTTTTAGTAAAGCCCTGCTTTTCCAAAAGCTCACCCTCTAAAAACGGAGGGGTAGCGCTTTTTTAAGCCCCCAGGCTCCCCCGAAAAGCAACTGACCCGAATTGCGATCTATCCCTCTCTTGTTGCGCACCTTCCTACGCTCCCCTTCTACCTGCCATCACAACCCCTGAGCAGCCAGCCGACATGCGGGATCCCCTTGGGTTCGCCCCAACTTTACGCTCTCTCCTGACTCCCTTCTGACGCCTCTACCTGGACCCCACTACTTCCTCCTAACTACACCTCTCTCCCTCTCTCTCCTCGCTTCTTTCCCTGAATCTTAACCACTTCCCAAAACCCGATGAACCAAACAAGCACTTGCAGGGTTTGAGCACGAATTTCGAAATTAAGGCATACATGGAGAAAGAATCGTCCAAAATTCTCACAACAGAAGTTCCTACCTCAAGAGTTGGCTCTGATACCAACTGACACGTCCACAGCACTCCTGAAACCTCTCATCTGCAAGCAAACACAAGAACACTCACAACGTGAGGAAACTGAGCAGGCTGCTCACCACCCAACCATGACATCTATGGGATGTGATCCCGAATCAGGAGATGTCCCCTCCGAGCCACGAGCTGAGCTACTGGCACGAACTCCCAACCAGATCCTAACCAGCCTGGTGTCCCATACCACCAGGTGGCGCTGTGAAGCCTGGGATCTACTGCTGGGCCTTGGGCTACGCTATGAAGCACGTGCGCGTCCACGACTCAATCCAGCACTTGGGAACGAAACTTGCTCCCATTGGCTCTCTAAGAACTGAACCTCTGGGCCCCTTATATAGACTCTGGCCCCAAGCGCCAAAAATAGCGAAGACCTCTAACTGGTTCGTACCCTTGCCACTCAACCCGAGAATCAAGCCTTCCTAGCTCTAAGCCTCCCCAGGCTACCTGAGCTAGTCTACTGTACCTAGTACATGTCGGATACCAATCCATGCACATGGCAACATCTATTTTATGCACATAAGTTAAGAAGTTTGTGATTCCACATCCCACACCACACTGTGTGAGCTCCTAGGCATTACTATAAGTCTTCCGCTGTGTGTACCCTCTGTTGGGTAAATTCTAACATGGTATCAGAGCCCAAGTAGGAGGCTCACAGGTGTGGGAGCCCGAAGGCAAGGACCTCGCTGAAGGACGACCCTAATTCAGAAGCTCTTGGGAATCGACTTCCACGATTGGAGGATTGTGCCCTTGCGAGAAGGAGGGTGACTCAAGTTCAGTCAGGTGTGTTTAAAGTTCGCGGTCCAAGTTATCTGGAGATGTACTTTTGTTGCAGACCTTACCAAAGGAAAGACGGGTTGAAACAGACCCTAAGAGCATGGTGCCTCGAAGACTCCAAGTTGTTCACTCATTATGAGGGGGACAACTGGAAGATCGTAGAGGCTGGGTTGCTCGAGTTCGAAGGCAAGAATGTGACGGAAGCAGGTGGTGCCAGGAGGTGCTACCAGAGATCGACCTGTGTACCAAGATGGTGTGCTAAAGCGGAACCAGACCTGGTGGAGCAGGAGCCACTGGATGAAAAGCCAGGAAAAGATTTCGACATCGAAAAGTTCCAAAGGACTACGACCAAGGAGTTACTGGAGCATCTTCATCGACGTGTCGGCATTGGGCCGAGATGTGTCGGTGAAAGGGGGTGTTGGAAAGGTCACCTCCCCATCTATAAGCCCCCATATGAGGAGAGCATGGGGGAGGGAGACCTTGGGCAGGATGTGCCCCAAAAGAAGAGAGGAAGGTACCTGGCCGATCTGCAGGAGCATGAGGCGGTGCAGAGGGCAGCAATAGGGACCCAAGAGAAGAGGCCATGAGCTCACGGATGACGTCAGCAACAATACGGAACAATACGGAGCTGAGGCGCACACGTGTGGGCAGATCAGGGAGCCAAGAAATAGCGCAGCATAGTGGGGGTCTATGGGCAGGTATACAGCCTGCAGCCGGGTCTCCAGCAGCAGCAAAGGGGAGCCTAGCAGCAAAAGGGCCTGGCTAGGGTCCTTATATAGGGCTGGTTGGGCTGAGCCAACCAGGTCGGTTGGGCCAGCCAACCAGGTCTGTCCAGTCGGCCCATTTAGGGCTGGCTGGTCAGTCCATTTGAAAGGGCCTTGGGGCCTATAAAAGGAGAAGCACTTGCCTCATTTCATATCCAGCAGCCAGCAATCCAGGAGGCAGAAAGGAGCAGCAGGAAGCCACCCTCTGAGCCTATATCCAGGAGGTGAGAGGGTGCTTGAAGGGCTGCAGACTTAGCTCCAGGGAGAGGCTGAACCTAGACTGTCTTCTAGGGCAGAAGGTCGCTGAGATCATCATCTTCAATAGTAGCCGTTCACAAGCAGGTTGGAGCAGTGGAATAGCTATCTTGGGGCCTACATTCAGGAGGACCAAGGGGACCTGTGTGCTGCAGACAAAGCTTGGCAGGGGCTGCCCACCTAGGCTGATTCACAGGCAATAAGGTGGAGAAGAACACACTAGACAGAAAGTCTACAGACGCTCGAGGTGGAGCACGCGGGCTCGAGTCTAGAGATAGCCAGCAGATAGGAGAAGTACCTTGTGGTAAGATCAGAGGACCACACCATTGGTGGGACTTTGGATCTATCTCTTTTGTATTGTGTCCATAGTTTTGGACGGAAATATATTATTTTGGTGGTTTCTCTATCTGGCTGGTTCATTGTCTATTGATGAGTCTACACATCTATTTTATGCACATAAGTTAGGAAGTTTGTGATTCCACATCCCACACCACACTGTGTGAGCTGTTGGGCATTACTATAAGTCTTCCGCTGTGTGTACCCTCTGTTGGGTAAATTCTAACACAAGATTCCCTGGACCTTTCAGCTCGTATACCATTAGCTGCACATCCATCTTGGCCTGAGGACCTTTGGACCTACTAAGACATTCAACAACAAAAAAAAGACATGCAAGCCAAAAGAACTGCCTTTGGCCCAACTAAAACATTCCATCTTATCCTCCAGTAGTATTTGTTAAGGTAATACGATGACGTTTAAGCTGTTAATTCATGACCATAATATTCATCATAATCCATTACAAAAGCAATAAGGCTAAGGGAACTCACCCAAATGGACTTTGCTTGATGCTGAGAAGCTCAATGTCAAACTGCTTGATGTAGATACACAAGAATTAGATGTATAATTAAAGAAATCTGCAAGAAAGCTGAGGTTTTTATAGTACTACAGTAAAATAATCCAATCAAAGGGCAAAAGAATCCAGGACTACCTCAAGTGTTGCATTTGGAGGAATTTCTTGTATACCTTTGTTCCCATAGGCAAGCTCAGGAGGAACAATAAGCAAGCGCTGAGCCAGACATCATAACCTAAATCAGATTCTCCCAAGGTAGCAAGGATAGAAGGCAGACAAGTCTAAATTACGCTGCATTTAGCCTTGGAAGTTAGAATACAGACAATATGAAGCATCCAGGGGTTGTATCTGATCTGCAATGCTTGCAAAGTCAGATGACGGAATGCAGCAGACCTCTATTAAAGTTCCTCACCTGACCTCCCACACGCATTCCTTGTACTCCAAGGTCTAAGCCCTTTAACACTGCACCTTTTTCGGACGCACCAACATCAAAACCGTAAGGCTGCCCAGTAAATTTTGAAAAGAATGCTCGTCAGTGCAGCTTTTAGAGGACTAAGGACTTTGTATGCCTGAAACCACTTTGACCTGTGCATCATACGAAACATGTATATCTCGCAAGAAGACTATTTATAAGGTCCACTCACAGTGCCACCAGTTACTCCCAACCCTTGTCTGCTTGTCATGAATGTCACACCCTTCCACTTGGCTACATAATGTACCTGCCAAATATTTCCAGGCCTCCACTCAGGAAATATAGTTGAAAATTAAATCCAATTTCTACCTGACACCCAGGATTTTGCAAAGCCGCCCTTAATATCAGAACATATCTTGTTTCAGCTTTAGGAGAAAATAATGCAAGACTAATACTTGAATCTTTGTAACTCAACTTCACGTTTCAATGGGTCATAGGCATCTCACAGCAACACGAGAACCCTTTGCAGCAACAGCACCACCTCCAACTTTAAGATCATAATACCTAGAAAACAAAAAGGTAGGCCACCTTCAAATGTAATATGAAAGGAAAATGAATGCACGAACCCCAGTTTTCACTGATTACTCCGCACTCCTCAGGACTAGTTAGGAATTGGACTTTTCCACCTAGGTTCACTATGTCTATTGAGTACAATGTCCTGATTGATCTCTCACATTTATTCATGTGGGTTACAAAGCAGTCCATATTTCTAACAAGCACATCATGCATTGAAGTGTGTCCCACTTTGAAAAACTGCAAGTGTGTCACACTATGAAAAACTGCCTGGATTAAAATGTGATACTTAAACAGTTCATTTGTCTGAAAAGAAAATTATAATAAAGTTATAAGCAAAAGCAAATTATCCCCAACAAGAATCAATAAATAACAGCAGTTTATGAAACTTTGTGTGTAAACTAGGCAGAATCAACTAGATAGGTTACCTACTTGAGACCGTTTGGAAGAGTCTTGTACTCACTTTCAGGAACTTTCTCCCCCCTGAGCTGTCACAGGAGAAACAAGCTATGCTGGGGAAAATAAAGGAAGAAAAGAGACATGCACAAGGAGCTAGATCCTCTGCTATAAGTACAACACACAATCCACCAAAGAAAGGGTTTCTTACCGCTCGCCTGCTGGTGGACACAGCCTCTACTTTGTCCTCAGCTACCAATCCTATCCATGACAACTCTTCAATCTCTCTCTCTCTCTCTCTCTCTCTCTCTCTCTCTCTCTGTGAAAACCCAGTGTCCCAAGAACTAGGATAACATCAGTTTTATGTGACCATTTCATCTAAAAATGAAGATCTAACATGAACGCAATACATCACGAAATTGGATTGCAATTTGGATCAATGAACACCCTACATGAGAGCAATACACCATAAGATTGACAAAGATAGAAGAGGTAAAGGATGCCAAGAAGAAGACAATTGCTTACACAAGAGAAGGCAAAGCACTAATCACGGAGAAGACGAGGAGGCACATGTAGCATAGCAATCCTATACCCTCAAAATCAAAGTATGGAAGGTGACAATTTGTCATTATCCAAAGCACGTGCTTAAAGCTGAAACTGATGTCATTCTAGCTCTTGAAAAAATGGGAACATGAGGATATGAGACTTCAAACATGAAAGGGTTCCCAAAAACTGTAGGCCATCTTCTGGTGGTTCTAGTGATGCCCTATAGGCCATGGTATGTGCCTTGTAGGCATGAATGTAGGCACTTGTAGTGTTAGTGCCTTTTAGGCCACATAGGACACTTAGTCCTATGTGACACCTAGAACACTTAGTCCTAGGTCTAGGTACAAGTACCTTGTACTTCTATTTTTCATTATCCTAGATTTGACATGACAGACTCTATCGACTCTTTGAACCTGCACTCTCTCCTTGCCTATCGATCCTACAGTGGTATCAGAGCCATGTTTAGATTCGTCTCCTGCACCCGCTCCTCTCATCCGTACTGCTCTCTGTACCTGCACCGTACAACCGTACGGTTTCGTACCTGCTCAGCATCGTACCTGAGATCCTCAGCATCGTACCCACTGTTCACGCGCTGTTGTACAACAATACCTGCGCCATTGTACTTCCGTACCTGCGTTAAGTACTTCGCCGTACTACCTTCCGTACCTGCATTCAATACTTCGCCGTACTGCATTCCGTACCTGCGTCGTACATCTACGTACTTGCGTTCAGTACTTCGCCGTACTGCATTCTATACCTGCGCCGACGTACAGACTTTCACTCAGCTCCATACTTGAACCACCGTACAACTCCGCACATGCGCCGCCGTACAACCGTATACTGTACTCTGCAGCCGTACAACCGTACACTGTACTATGCATTTCGTACTTGAGCAATCGTACAACTCCGTACTTGCACTGCGTACTTGTCTGTACAGGGTACCGTACTGATCTCCGTACCTGCATTCCATACAATCAGCGTACTCTGCATCCGTACAATTATATGCTCACCGTACGTTGTACTTGCTTCGAGATTTCGTAAAACCTTTGCACGTGTGAAATCACTTGCAGAGTATTCTCAAAATTTGGGGCTTTTGAGGGCTTTTGCTCTCCTTATCTTCCTTCTACTGTTTGAAATCTTCTCAGGCCATTTCTGAAGGAAAGGGAGTGAGTGAGAGCAAGAGGGAGTGAGAGAGTAGGAAGCTTGGAAGCTGAAAACGTAGTTGCAATTGAATAGGATGCAAAGAGTACAAAGGATAAGGTTTTGTCCTAGTGACAAAACCTTAGTAGTCACTAACCATAGTTAGTGAACTAACTGCAGTTAGGGGGAAAAACCTCTAAAAGAGGGAAAAGTGCCCCTAAGTAGCTTATTATATTACATTGGTCACTGCTGAATTATATCTATAATTCTAACACCCCCCTGCAGTGCCAATGTCATGTACAAGGCTGATCAATCACCAAACGGATATAAGTTCAGGGCACTGCGAAATGCCTCAAACTTCTCACGTGGTAGCGCTTTGGTGAAAATATCTGCAACGTTGTCATGTGTGGACACAAAGATCATACTGATCTCTCCTGCATGCAACTTCTCTCTGACGTAGTGATAGTGAACCTCAATGTGCTTCGTGCGAGCATGAAACACTGGATTCTTTGCCACTGCAATGGCACTCTGACTATCAGTGAGAATTGGAGAAGGACCCTCCAAAGACAGATGAAGATCAGCAAATAAACGTCTCAGCCAGACACATTCAACTGTTGCTGTGAAAGCTGCCCTGTACTCAGCTTCACATGATGAGGTAGCCACTGTAGATTGTTTCTTGCTCAGCCATGAAATGCAAGATTTTCCCAAAAAGAAACAATTGCCACTAGTGGACTGCCTAGTGTCATAATCACCAGCCCAATCTGAATCACTGTAGGCATGCATCTGCAAGTCACCCCCCCTGGGAAATAGTAAGCCAAAAGACTTGGTGCCCTGCAAATAACGGAAGATGCGCTTAACTGCCTGCCAATGCATAGTTTTGGGGCTGTGCATGTACCTGCTCACCTGAGATACTGCAAACTGAATATCAGGCCTAGTATTGCAGAGATATATGAGGCATCCAACAGCTTGACTGTAAAGTGTGGCATCAACTGATTCTCCTGCATCATGCATTGTGAGTTTCAGCCCCGGTTCCATAGGAGTAGATATGGGCCTACACTCTTGCATGTTAAATCTGTCCAAGAGTTTCTGAACATACTTGGACTGAGACATAACAGTGCCACGTCTCTCATGAGAGAACTGGATCCCCAAATAAAAGTGAAGCAGCCCCAAATCTGACATGTCAAAGTTGGTCTGCAAATCAGCTTTGAAATCTGCAATTTTTTCTTCATTGGACCCTGTGAGCAGTAAGTCATCAACATAAAGAAGGATGACTAAGATTTCCCCCCCATCCATCTTGATGTAGAGGGTGCTCTCAGTAGGACTATTGTGCAGCCCCTTGCTGGTCAAAAAGGCATGTATTTTGGCATACCATGCACGAGGGGCCTGTTTCAGCCCATATAAAGCTTTATTAAGCTTGCATACTTGAAGTGCATTTGCTGTAATTTCAAAGCCCGGAGGTGGTTTGACATACACCTCTTCCAGCAAGTCCCCATTCAAGAAGGCTGTTTTTATGTCCAACTGATGAACATTCCACTCAAAATGTGCAGCCATTGCAATTACTGATCGGATGGTGGTCATCCGGGATGTAGGAGCAAAAGTCTCCTCATAATCTATGCCCTTTTTCTGAGCATAGCCTTTAGCAACCAGCCTCGCTTTATATCTGTCAATGGAGCCATCTGGCTTCCGTTTGACTTTAAATACCCATCGTGTGCCAATAGCATGTTTACCCTGTGGCAAGTCCACAACATCCCAAGTCTGATTTTTTGCAATGGACTGCAACTCATCGTGCATGGCATTCATCCAATGCACATTACCTTTTGCTTCTTCAAATGTGGCAGGCTCCTCCTCATCAAGGAGAGTACCTGCATATGCTGATTCCACTGAATTAGCACCTTCCATGTGCCTTGCTGCACTGCGAGTCCTGCCAGGTAACGGAGCATCAAGTTTACTCTCCCTGAGAGTTTGTAACAGCCAGTTTGGGACTGTTTTTGCTGCATGTATGTCTGCAATTTCTTGCTGTACCACTTGTTCCACTGCCTGTGGAGGAGGCAAGACATCCTGTGGCGGAAGTGAAGCATTTGAAGGTTGCTGTAAATTCTGATTTGGATCAGAAAAATCAGCAGGGGAACCCAAAGCAATGGGTAGCAACCCTTGAAAGACATCCTCTGAAGATGAAGGCATTTGAAAATCAGCCTAAGTGTGAGCTGAATTTTCAGAAAATATCACATCTCTACTTACAATGATTTTGCGTGTAGCAGGATTGTAGAGACGATACCCCTTGCTTAAAAAGCCCCAAATCTGTAATTTCTGAACAAAAGCCCCAACTTTCAGACTAGATCTGCAATTTTGCTCTTGATATAGCTCCAAACTTGCACAATGATTGCAATGTCTGCAATCTACAAAATGCCCCAAATTTACTCCAAAACAACTGCACCACACTGTAGTTTTCTGAAGAATGAGCCTGTCAAAGAACACCCGAGGCTGACAGCGACTGGTGCAGATCTGCAAGGACAGACTGTACGAACTATACGGTCAGTGTGTACGGCAGTACGGTGGAGTGTACCGATGCTCCTGCGACAGACACGACACCCTGTACGGCGCTGTACGGTCAGTGTACGGAGATGCACGGACGCCTGTATGGAGATGCACAGACGCCTGTACGGAGATGTACGGACGCCTTTTCCGAAACGTACGGACGTGGTACGTCGACTTGTACGAAAGCAGTACGTAGGCTATACCGGAGCTGTACGGCGGGCGAAACTGTACGGCGAGCAGATCTGTACGGACGACGTACGTCAGGATTCCGTACAGTCGTACGGACTGTACGGACAGGTTGGAGCAGGCTGACAACGTGAGGCTTAGGGGTGCCACACAGGGAGCAGGGAGCCCGAGGGACTTGAGCCCGCTCTGATACCAAATGAAGGAAAGGGAGTGAGTGAGAGCAAGAGGGAGTGAGAGAGTAGGAAGCTTGGAAGCTGAAGACGTAGTTGCAATTGAATAGGATGCAAAGAGTACAAAGGATAAGGTTTTGTCCTAGTGACAAAACCTTAGTAGTCACTAACCATAGTTAGTGAACTAACTGCAGTTAGGGGGAAAAACCTCTAAAAGAGGGAAAAGTGCCCCTAAGTAGCTTATTATATTACATTGGTCACTGCTGAATTATATCTATAATTCTAACAATTTCAACAGCTTGGAAAGACTACATTTTGAGGTCCATACTTTGGGATAGGTGCACTTTTGCAGTCATTTTGTGGACAGCAAGTCCTAATTCTACAGTTGCAAGCCTTGAGGCTATATTTTTTGGGATTTGGTCTGCAATTTCTCTTTTGATTGCAATACATTGGGACAGATTGGAGAACATTGAGTCACATTTGCTAGACATTGAGTCAGATTTTCAGACATTGAATCTTTTTTGCAGGACATTGAGTCAGATTTGCATACATTGGGTCACATTTGCAAAAATTTCAGCAAAATTTGCAGCTTTTCTACATTTGCCCTCTTTTTGGCCTATTTGCCCTCGATAAAATTGGGGCTTTTGCCAGATTTGCTGTTTTTGCAGTGAACATTGCCTACCACAGTCACACTTGGGTCAGATCTGCATTTGCCCTTGGATTTGGGTCAGAAATTTGCAGATATTTGCTGTCATTTTTTGGACAGCCAGCTTTTTGCAGTGATAGCCTTGAGGCTTTTGGATTTTCAGGGTATCACATTTGCTATGGCTGGGAACAATCAAGATTTATTTGGAGTTCTTCGTGAAGATGATAAGTTGGATGGCACCAACTATCCGATGTGGTCTTATCTCATGAAACATATTCTTGTTGCAAAGCATTTGTGGAATATTGTTTCTGGGGCTGATCTGAGGCCAGCCAATGCTACAGTGGTTGCCTCTACTGCTGGTCCTTCTGCAGGGGGTACTCCTCCTAATGCCTCTTCCTCTAGCACTCCTGCTGCTGCTGCTCTTCCAACTCAAGAACAATCAAGATGGGATGCAAGAGATGCAAATGCACATTCGTGCATTGCTTTATCATGCAAGAGAATCATTATTCCACACATCCGGTCTTGCAGGACAGCAAAGGATGCTTGGGATAAATTGGCTTCTCTCTATCAAATTCGCAATGAAGCTCGTGTTGCATATTTGAGAAGGCAATTACAGGAAGTCAGTATGAATGAAGGTGAGTCTATGGATGCATACCTGACAAAGGTCAAGGACCTCATGGAACAACTTGCCAACATTGATGAGGTGGTGCCAAATTCACAGCTTGTCAGTACCACATTGAATGGACTACCAGATACATATCAAGGGTTTGCTACAACCCTTCGATTAGTGTCCATGGGTAATCTAGACCACTATTCTTTTGATCAGCTAGTTACTTTGCTTTTGCAGGAAGAGCAAAGTAGAGCTAATAGACAAGCCATTATTCCTGATCATGCATTTGCTTCACAGCAGACAGGAAGAGGCAAGGCTTCCAAGCCTATGGGCAAGCCAAAATCTGCGCATAGCAGCTGCAATTCCTCCCATGCATCTAAAAATACAGCAGATAAGTCAAAGAAGAAAAGATGTAACTATTGTCGCAAGCCTGGACATGACATTTCAGAATGCAGGAAGCGCATTGCTTCGGAGAAAAAGAAAGCAAGATTGACAATTAATGCCTCACATGCTATTGAATCCCATGAGCCAGAAGATGCTTCACATGCACATGCTCTTCAGGATGATTGGGCATGGACTGTCCATTGCTCATTTGATCCCTCCAAAGCTGATGCATTCTTTACTGCTAATGATGCTCAGTCCTGGTACATTGATAGTGGTGCTTCCAAACATGTCACATCTTGTAGACAGTTGTTTCATTCTTTAGCTGATGCACCTCGAGGGGGGACTGTTACATGTGCTAATAATGCTTCATATGCTGTAAAAGGAGTTGGAGATGTGCAACTCACATCCATTTCAAGCCATCCTGTCACTCTGACAAATGTTCTTTTTGTGCCTGGCATTGAAGTCAACTTGATTTCAATTTCAGCAATTGCTACTTCAGGTTTCAGAGTAATTTTTGATGGCTACAGATGTCTAGTTTATGATCTTCGTGATGACAATGCCATAGTTCTCACTAGCACTTTGCAAAAAGGGCTTTATCACCTTGATCATCATTCAGCTGCACTTTCTATTGAAGCATTGGCTATTTCAGATTCACAGCTTGCTCAAAGTCATCTTTGGCATGAGAGAATGGGCCATCTCAATTATAGAGCTCTTGCAAAGCTACATTCACAACAGATGGCAAATGATGTACCTCAGACTCACACAGTTTCCAAACATGTGTGTGAGGGTTGTCTTTTGGGTAAGATGCATCGATTTCCTTTTCAAAAGAATTGTCCGAAACTCTCACAAAGGAAATTGCAGCTAGTACACAGTGATGTCTGTGGCCCAATGAGGACAAATGCCATTGGGGGGTATAAGTATTTCATGACTCTCATTGATGATTTCACAAGATATTGCAGGGTATATCCTTTAAAGGCCAAATCTGAAGTTTTCTTATGCTTTCAGAGATGGCTGAATATGGTTCAGAATGAATCAAGATGCAAGCTTGTCACCCTCAACACAGATAGCGGGGGAGAGTATATGTCAAAGGAGTTTGATGCATTTCTTTCTTCATGGGGCATTATTCACTCATGCACTACTCCTTACACTCCTCACCAGAATCCTGTTTCTGAAAGGAAAAACAGGTCCACAATGGAGATGGCTAGATGCATGCTTAAGGCCAAGTCTTTGCCCAATAAATTTTGGCTTGATGCAGTAATGTGTGCCAACTATGTGTTGAATAGATCACCTACACGGGCATTGAAGACTATTACACCTTATGAAGCATGGAAAGGCAAGAGGCCTTCACTTTCACACATGAGAGTTTTTGGGTCTCTTGCATATGTTCACGTACCATCTCAGCTGAGACATAAGCTTGATGACAAGGCAATCAAATGCATATTTATTGGTTACAGCCAAGAGAGCAGAGGGTATCGGTTATATCAACCAAATACTGGGAAGATTATTGTCAGTAGAGATGTGATCTTTGCTGAACATTCAGCTTCTCCTCTTGTGGACTGCAAAGCAAAGCCAGATGTTGATATTTTTGATGCCTTTGAATCTTGGTTACCTCTACCATCATCAGAAGAGGACTTTGACCAGCAACATGAGCCTCCTGCAGGCCCTCCACCAAGAAATAATCAGCCACTACCTCATGCTGATTTGCAGGTTTCTCTTCCAGGACAAAATGATCCCATTATTCATGATGCAGTCATTGAAGAAAGAGCTGTCAATAGACAGAAAAGACGAGTTCCTAGATGGCTTCTTGATACATTGAGGGACAGCAAACAAGATCAACCTTTTGCTGCCCGGACAAGATCAAGGAATAGACAGCATGGTCACTTTCTTGAGTTTGCACTCCTTGCTACAGCTTGCAATGAAGAGCCTCTGTGCCATAAAGATGCTTTTGACAGCAAAGAGTGGATGGATGCAATGAGAGCTGAGTTACAATCTATTGCCAAAAATGACACATGGGAATTAGTAGATCTCCCTCCCGGCAAGCATGCCATTGGAACGCGGTGGGTCTACAAATTAAAAAGGAAATCTGATGGCAGCATAGATCGATACAAAGCCCGTCTTGTTGCAAAAGGGTATGCCCAACAACAAGGCATTGACTTTGAGGAGACATTTGCTCCCACATCCAGGATAACTACCATTAGATGTGTCATTGCCATTGCAGCCCATCATCATTGGCAAGTGAACCAACTTGACATCAAGACCGCTTTTCATCATGGGGATCTGCAGGAAGAAGTCTATGTCACACAACCTCCTGGCTTTGAGGTTGTTAATTCTGAAAATAAGGTATGCCGGCTTAGAAAATCCCTTTATGGTTTGAAGCAGGCACCTAGGGCATGGTATGCCAAAATTCATGCACACTTACTATCCCTTGGTTTTCTGAATAGTCCCACAGAACCCACTCTTTATGTCCGTGGGAGTGGATCTGATTTTTTAGTGCTGATTTTATATGTGGATGATATGCTCATCACGGGCCCAGATACTCAGCAAATTGCAGCTTTCAAGGCTGATTTGCAGCAGATTTTTGACATGTCAGACATGGGACGGCTCCATTATTATTTGGGCATTCAGTTTACTCATGTTGAGGGGGGTATCATGATGTCTCAATCCAAGTATATTGGACAGCTCCTTGATCGTTTTCAGTTTGAGGATTGCAAGCCAATTTCTACTCCAGTGGACCCTGGCTTCAAATTCTCAGCTCATGATGGGAGCCCACCATGTGATATCACTCTTTATCAGCAGGCTGTTGGATGCCTTATTTATTTATGTCACACCAGGCCTGACTTGCAGTATGCAGTATCTCAGCTCAGCAGATTCATGCACATGCCCAGTTCACAGCATTGGCAGGCAATGAAGAGAGTCTTCAGATATCTCAGAGGCACTCAAGATTTAGCCCTCTTCTATGGTGATCAGGGTTCACTTACCATGCATGCTTACACGGATAGTGACTGGGCACGATGTTCCGACACCAGAGTGTCACATACTGGCAATTGTTTTTTGCTTGGCAATTCATGTATCTCTTGGCTCAGCAAGAAGCAACCAACAGTTGCCACGTCTAGCTGTGAGGCTGAGTACACGACAGCTTTCACCGCTACAGTAGAGTGTGTTTGGCTTCGAAAGTTACTTACAGATCTTGGTATTCGCCAGACATCCTCCACTATTGTCTACACTGACAGCCAAAGTGCTTTGGCCATGCCCGTACCAAGCATATTGAAGTTCACTATCATTATGTTCGGGAGCGGTTGTCAGCAGGAGACATAGAGTTGTCCTATCTTCCCATAGAGGACAACATAGCAGATATGTTTACAAAGGCACTTCCTCGTCCCAAGTTCGAAGTCTTCCGACAGGCTTTACACTTGGTTCCCTTTGTTACATGATCTGACATCCCTTGTACATTCATAGGTGGCTATATCCTTTTGGATGAACATGTGCCACCATGACCAGAAAATACCAAGTATTCTGAGACGTTTCTAGAGTACTTCAGCCCATCCCATGGAGGGGGGTTTGTAGGCCATCTTCTGGTGGTTCTAGTGATGCCCTATAGGCCATGGTATGTGCCTTGTAGGCATAAATGTAGGCACTTGTAGTGTTAGTGCCTTTTAGGCCACATAGGACACTTAGTCCTATCTGACACCTAGGACACTTAGTCCTAGGTCTAGGTACAAGTACCTTGTACTTCTATTTTTCATTATCCTAGATTTGACGTGACAGACTCTATCGACTCTTTGAACCTGCACTCTCTCCTTGCCTATCGATCCTATAAAAACATGAATGTGAAACCGAAAAAAAACCAAATAGGAAGGAGAAAAAAAGAAAGAAAGAAATTTTATTAGAGTCTTCGGAAGACCGATGGGTCTATGAGACTGAAAGAAAACCTTATACAAATCACAATAAGAGTGGAGATACTAAAACGAGCATCATCACCTGTGCAAAATCCTAAGTCTGATCATACATAATCAAATACATCTGGGTGTGACAATGAAAAGAAAAAATACTGGAGCGGAGCAGAATCGTCTGTATGTCATGTCGCCCTGGTTGGTGCATAGCCGGTGATGGAACACTGGCATCCGTCAAGGGGTTCCGTGCGTCTCGGTCTCTTGGAGGAGGCTCGACGCAAGACCAGAGCCACCGTGACTCCCGTGGGACATATCTCAGGTCTAAACAATGACGAGAGGTCCCCCAGAGTGATCTGTGTGTCCCCTCGATGTCTCGTGTATCGTGCTGCGGTCGTCGAGTCGGGGTCTCTGTCACGTCTGCGGCTAGAGACTGGACGATCAATGTCACTCCATGGGAAGAACTCTGTGATCCTACTTTGAGAGGTGTCTGATGGTATGGCCAAGCCCCGTTGCCTGAGTAAGTACTCTCTGTGTCGGACCCCCTCGTGAATGAAGGCCGCAAGGCATCTATGATCTGAGTAGGCGAGGAATCTGGAAAGGAGCCCGGAGCTGTCTTTGAAGAGACAGTGGTAGCGACCTCGGATCTCGTAGTACGCTGGGCAGCTGAAAATAAAATGCTCCTCCGACTCAACCTCCTGACAGTCGCACAATATGCATATGCGATGTTCCCTAGGGATCCCCTCTGCTCTGCCGCTCTCTATGTGGAGGCAGTGTGATGATACCCGAAACTGTCCGATGGAGATCTGTAGTGAGTGAGGCATATGAAGCTCAGTGTACCCCTCCATGCAGCCCTGCTGGCGCAACTCCTCCTGCAGTTTCCTCTTCCCCACAGCCCTGCGGCAGCAGCCTTTTTCCCATGCAGTCCTGCTCCCACTATTGATGCAGCTCTCGCCCTATGCAATGTTACTCCAAGCCCACAACCAACGAGGCAAATCTCTAGCAACGTTCATCGTTTCTGCATATCTTTTGAAGTTGTGTCAATGAACTAGAAGTATTCAGTTATGCAGATCAGAATCTCTTTTTCAAAGCATTGCTAAGTGTTACTGATGTGTGGAAGCAGTGGTAAAATGTGCAGGCATCTTCCTCGGGATTGGAGATCCCTTGGAGCCTCGAGCACCCTAGCCAGGCTATGGTTTGAGACATTGTTTATGTATATAGACTTACTGCTCAGCCTTGAGCTTCATTTTCATGTCTTGTAAAATAGCTCCGGCTATAGTCTAAGTCCTTTCCAGTTTGGTCTCAAGTTTAGAAGGTGTTGATACGATTAACTTTAACACCTTGGTCTTGTATCTCATTGTAATAAAAAGCCTGGATAAGGGGGAGGCATGTCTTGGCCCCTTAATCATGTGTTCATCTTTTCTCAAGTAACATTGTACATTTCAGTTTCTGTCTTGCAAATCTATGGAGTAAAGAAATATTCCCCGATCTTATATTAAGGAGTCTTTCCCCTTCCCCTTTAAGAGAGCACTAAGAGGTTTGGTGGTGGAGCATTCACACACAATTGGAGAAGGAAAGGTGTCCCCAGCAGCTTGCTACTTACAGTCAGAAGTACTTTATTCCAGAGAGTGAGAGCTCTATCCCTAGTCTCTACAATATGAATAAACAGCCATGGGGATGGTCTATAATGCCACATCATCCCAAGTGGAGTAACATGCAAAAACAAAGAACAATCCCAAGTGTTCATGAATACTATCAATCTCTCTCGAGCAATTACAGAGGTCCTAGTGCATCTCTCCCACTGACTAATGATAGTAAAAATGAGATGAGTCCAAATGGAAGACATTATATCAGCAGCAGTAGATGCATGTCCACCAATGACCTGAGCACATCTCGAACACCACATCCACCATAAAGAAATGCTGGAAACTGCCTGCCAAACTGAGCCCGCTTGTGAAGAAGGTAGTGGGTCCTGAGCCGGGATGGCAATGTTGGAGATAAGTGCACACTAAGTGTACTATTTCCTGGTCTACATTTGTCTAAGTCTAAGTCTAGTCTTTATGTCTTGAGTGTGTGCCATGTGGCACTTCTACAATTATCCCATAAGCACTCTTGCTTTATGTCTTGTACTTTGGCCCATATATTCAATGGGTCACATCATTGTAATCTATCAGTCTAGCTTGTGTCTTGTCTACACTCTTCTCAAGGTATTTCTAGTCTTTCAGTCTTGTTATTTCATTTCAAGTTTCTAGCTCTAGTTCTTGCTTCCATATTCCAACATGGTATCAGAGCTAGGTTGATCCCTCTTCTCCCTCTTCTCTCCCCTCAGTTTGCCTTTTCTCAGATCTCTCTCTCCCGCTGCAGATCTGCCCCTCTTGTCAGATTTCTCCCTCTTCACATTTCTTTCTCTTCCTGCCCCGTCATTGTGCTCCAGATCTACGCTCCCTCTTCACATTTTCCCCTCTTTCTGCCCCGCCATTGCGCTCCAGATCTACGCGACAGATCTGTGTGTTTCTGCTCCAGATCTGCGCATCATTTCTGCTAGATCTGAGTGCCAGATCTGCGCAGTTCAGCCACAGATCTGAGCGCCAGATCTGTGCAAATCTGCTGTCACCTCTGCACCTGCTGTCGTATCTGCTAACCGCCGCCGTCCGTACGCCGCCCGTATTCTGCACGTCATCCGTACGTCAGCCGTACTTCGCTCACCGTCCGTACATCTTCAGCAGTCCGTACAGTCCGTATGACTGTACGGAATCCGTACCTGCACAGGCTGACTTCTCCAGCTCCATCTTCACGAAGATCTGCATCCCTTTTTCACCTCTATCTCTGCCTGGGATTAAGGTACTACGACTTTGCCTCTTTCAGTTTGCTAAACAGTCTCTCCTTTTTTTTGCTGGTTCCTCCTGCTTCGATGGGCTGTCATATGCTATGGCCCTGACAAAGTGGTGAGAGAACCGGCTTCTCGGATCTCTTCCTCTCATTTATTTTCTGAAATATTGTAAGGGAATAGACACTGCCCTTGCATCCTAGCAAGAGGTAAGACCTTCCCACATGGCATCTTCCTCTCATTCTCTCATATCTATCGACAAATTCAATGGGTCCAACTTTCATACTTGGCAGATCAAAATCAAGTGCCATCTTATGAAAGAAGGCCTTTGGGACATTGTTCACCGTGATGCTCCCGAAGGTCCATCTGAGCAAGTTGTCGCTGCCAAGAACGACAAAGCCTATGCTATCATATTGCTCAGCCTTGGAGATGATTACATTCATCACATCTTCGACATACAGTCTGCTCCTCAAGCATGGATCACTTTGGACACTCTTTTTGGGGCCCGATCTAAAAACTCTAAGATTGCACTTATGATCTCATTCTTTGATCTACATATGCAGGAAGGAGCTACTATAGCCTCTCATGTCAATTATCTTCGCAGTCTTATGGTTCAGCTTGCGTCAGTCAAGTCTCCCATCTCCGAAGATATTGCTATTGCTGTGCTTCTCAAAAGCTTACCTGACTCCTATGCTACTCTTGTCACTACCTTCAAGTATCATAATAATCCTTCTCTTGAGGGTATCATCAATGCTCTCCAAGAGGAAGAAAGAACTCAACAACGCAAGGTAACTGACACTGCATTTTTAGCAAAGAAAGGAAGTTCTAAGGTAAGAAAGCCTTGCACCCATTGTGGCAAAACTAATCATGTGGAGAAGGACTGTTTCAAGGCTCATCCATGCACCATTTGTGGCCGTGATAATCACCGGGAGAGGGACTACTACTCCAAAACCTCTACATCAGCTCCTACATCTACCTCGGCCCATGTTGCTGCAACATCTCCATCAGCTGATCCTGTTGTTCCTTCCTCACATGATGAGAAGTGGGCTTTCTGATTACTTTTATGTCTTGTCTACCACCTTGACCACCGATGATGTAGGTCAAGGGGTTCTAGTGTCTTGGTCTTTCTATTTGTCTACAGTCAGTCTTCTGTCTATCTAGTCTTGTCTGTCTGTCTGTCTGTCTATCAATCTGACTGTGTTTTAGATCCATCTTGTTCCTACACTTGTGGACCCATATGAGGATATCACTTGAGGAGGGGTGTCTCAGGATCTGTTGTCTGTCATGTCTTCTATCTCGTCTCTCAGTCTATCAGTCTTTATGTCTGTCTTCTAGTCTTGTCTTTCTATCTTACTCCTAGTGTCCACTTAAGGAGGGTGTTGGAGATAAGTGCACACTAAGTGTACTATTTCCTAGTCTACATTTGTCCAAGTCTAAGTCTAGTCTTTATGTCTTGAGTGTGTGCCATGTGGCACTTCTACAATTATCCCATAAGCACTCTTACTTTATGTCTTGTACTTTGGCCCATATATTCAATGGGTCACATCATTGTAATCTATCAATCTAGCTTGTGTCTTGTCTACACTCTTCTCAAGGTATTTCTAGTCTTTCAGTCTTGTTATTTCATTTCAAGTTTCTAGCTCTAGTTCTTGCTTCCATATTCCAACAGGCAAGAGCAAATCTTGAGGCTCCATGATGCTCAGATCTGTAGGGCCAGATCCCTAACACCGCTACATGAAGAAGGCATGGTTGCCTACCTCTGACTCATATAGAGCAAAGGCACCAAACCCTCTGCCACAAAGGGCTACTCCCTATATCTAGATGAATCCAGGAACATGCCCAAACTCATCCTCCAAAAACACAATACAAAGTGCAGTTTCAATATCATGATAGTCACTCGTAAGGTTGAAAACCATAAACTCCATCACGCATAGCAAGGACTAGCTACAATGACATCCCCATTGACGTCATCAGCGCCCAACAGTGTGTGTAGACCATAGTATAAAATTATGCTCTCACACATACAAATCCACACACCCACACATAAGCATCCATTTATATAAAGGTCTTCGTACGTACTTTTTGTCAGCACTCCAGAGGTGAAGGGCAGACTCAACCATGGAAAAGGCTAGCACTAAAGGAGAAGGCTAATCAGAAAGTAGTCCACATTCTCTTCATTCAAGCTATGGCTGCCTTGTAGACTATATGATTTCATTTTAGTCTCTCTCAGAACGAGCTACTCCCTTTGTCAAAGTGAGAACTCCAAGGCAATGTATGAGCAGCTTGCAACTTTGCCCCTCCCCAATCCCCCATTTCCTAAAACGATAGTAATATCTCTAGTGAGGATACCTTTCACAATTAGGGACAAACATCCAGGAGTATTCAAATAGGAAATTTAAATTGGCAACAAGTTCAACGCTAGGACCAAATCCAAGCAAGCCCCTGTAAAAATAGAGGGTAAAGATACAATTTGAATGGACGAGTTGGACTAATAGGATGAAGATGGCAAAGAAGACAAAGGAAATATCACCTTAATGCACAAATGCTCATCCTCTCAAGTGTCTCACTTTACAAATACAAATTACAAATATGAAAGGGTGCAAGCTCTTTTTGCAAAACAGGGACTATACATTGTATGACTCCAAACAATCCAATTTAGGCAACTCTCTATCGCCAACTCATGTGCAGCCTGTTAGAAAATACCCAACAGAGGGTACACGCAGCGGAAGACTTATAGTAATGCCCAGGAGCTCACACAGTGTGCCGTGTGGGTGTGGAATCACAGACTTCTTTACTTATGTGCATACAATAGGTGTGCAGACTCATCAATAGACAATGAACCAACCAGATAGAGAAACCACCAAAATATATATTTCCGTCCACAATATGGACACAATACAAAAGAGACAGATCCAGAGTCCCACCAATGGTGTGGTCCTCTGATCTTACCACAGGGTCCTTCTCCTATCTGCTGGCTATCTCTAGACTCAAGCCCGCGTGCTCCACCTCGAGCTTCTGTAGACTTTCCATCCAAATCCCTTCCACCTTGCTGTCTTTGCACCAGCCTAGGTGGGCAGCACTCTGAGCTAGGTCTGCAGCTCTACAGCTCTCTTGTCACCTTCTGGATAGAGACCCACAAGTGGCTGATCTGCTGCTCCTTCTGCTCCCTGAAATGCTGCACCAAGTGATGATTGAATGAGGCCCAATGGCCTCTTTGTATAGGCCCCAAGGGGGCTGGCAAAATACCAACCAGCCTGCTACAGACTAGCCGACCAAACTAGCCGACGTTCCCGCCTCTGAACTCGAGCAATCCAGCCGTCACGATCTTCCAGTCGTCCCCCTCATAATGAGTGAACAACCTGGAGTCTTCGAGGCACCATGCTCTGAGGGTCTGTTTCAACCCGTCCTTCCTTTGGCAAGGTCTGCAACCAATGAATATTTCCAGATAACCTGGACCATGAACTCTCGCTGAGTTCTCAAGCAGGTACTCTTCTGGCTTCAGTATTCTTTGTCCATCACTGTCTAGCAATCTGCGTCCAAGATTTGAAGAAGCACCAATACTTCCCCTTCTGCCTTCGAAGAAGGCCAATTCCTTCCAATCTCTTATCACCTGAGACAAATGAAGAGCAGAGTCTCTCCACAGCATGCTATAAAAGCTCAAATGCAGAATATCAAATACATACCAGACTGTTGTGCTGCCTGAATGTTCACTCTGAAAGCAAACTCTCACTGAGGCACCCACCAAGCGCTTGTGTAATCCTGTACTGTCCCCTTCTGAACTCCAGCATCCATCTGACCATAAGACCCCAGGGCCTTCCATGGAATCCACCCTCGTGTCAATGTCAACAGCCACACCTCTGGAAGGTACCAAGCGCTCCATGCTGTCCTTCACCTTCACAAAGGCATCTGACTCCTCGTCGACCCACATCTCTATGTCAGACATCCTCACTGTGATTTCTGGATCAACATATCTGACCTCGGTAACACTCGGTGATGTCACCAGGAACAACTCTTCGATTACCACATTTGCTTTGGCCTTTCCCTCTGAATCTGATTCAGACTCCTTGTTGTTTTTCAGATCCGCCTTTTTCTTTCTGCAGTCCTTTGCAAAATGTCCGGGCGTATCACAATAGAAACACTTCTTCTTGTGCTTTCTCTTCGAAGTCCCCTCGTCGTTAGAGTCGTCTTTCTTGGACTTGCCACTGTTAGGCTTGCCCTTTCCTTTGCCAATGGAATCCTTCACTAGCATCGCCTTGTCATCTTTATCCTCATTGTAGAGCTTCTCCCGAGCTTCCTCCTGGAGCAGTAATGGACACAACTCCTCAAACGTCAGAGGTTTGGTCCTCTGTCCTGCCGTCACAGCCGTAACAAAGCTCTTGAAACTCCGAGGCAGTCTCCTCAGTACCATCAAGGCCAGATGGCATGAGTCTGTCTTCTGACCAATTGCTCCCAGCTGATCCCTCACCACCTTGACCTTCGTCAAATGGCTATGTACCGTATCTCCTTCTTCCATATCAAGATTGTAGAGTTGATGCTGAAGAAGCACAATCCGGGAGGTATTGTCTGTCTCGTACAGATCCTTCAGGGTGGCCCACGCCTCTACTGACGTCTCGGCCAGCTGGATATGCGGAAGAACGGAGTCTGCCATAGTCCCTATGATTATTGCCAGGGCATGGGCATCTCTGTCTTCCCAGGCTTCAAGCTCCTCTCTGTCTACTGCCATGAGTACCTCCCGTTTACTGTCCACCATGTCCTCTGGCTTTGACTCCTCTCCCGTGGTCAGCTTCCACAACTTCCGAGCCACTAAATGACTCTGGATCTTCACTTTCCAGATCGAGTAATTAGTCCCGTCCAGGTTCCCAGACTCTCCAAAGTTAGGAATAGTGAAAGAGAGAAAACTGGAGGAGGAGGAAGGGAAAGCAGGGGCTGAAGAGGCTGTAGAGGTCGACATCTCTGCTGTTTATACCGCACAGCAAAGTCAACCAAACTCAATTTCAGTAAACCAGAACTCTAAACGCACCTGACTGAACCTAAGTCACCCTCCTTCTTGCAAGGGCACAATCCTCCGGTCGTGGAAGTCGATTCCCTAGAGCTTCTGAATCAGGGTCGTCCTTCAGCAAGGTCCCTGCCTTCATTCTCCCACACCTGTGAGCCTCCTACTTGGGCTCTGATACCATGTTAGAAAATACCCAACAGAGGGTACACGCAGCGGAAGACTTATACTAATGCCCAAGAGCTCACACAGTGTGCGGTGTGGGTGTGGAATCACAGACTTCTTTACTTATGTGCATACAATAGGTGTGCAGACTCATCAATAGACAATGAACCAACCAGATAGAGAAACCACCAAAATATATATTTCCATCCACAAATATGGACACAATACAAAAGAGACTGATGCAGAGTCCCACCAATGGTGTGGTCCTCTGATCTTACCACAGGGTCCTTCTCCTATCTGCTCGCTATCTCTAGACTCGAGCCTGCGTGCTCCACCTCGAGCTTCTGTAGACTTTCCGTCCATAGACTCGAGCCCGCGTGCTCCACCTCGAGCTTCTGTAGACTTTCCGTCCAGATCCCTTCCACCTTGCTGTCTTTGCACCAGCCTAGGTGGGCAGCACTCTGAGCTAGGTCTGCAGCTCTACAGCTCTCTTGTCACCTTCTGGATAGAGACCCACAAGTGGCTGATCTGCTGCTCCTTCTGCTCCCTGAAATGCTGCACCAAGTGATGATTGAATGAGACCCAATGGCCTCTTTATATAGGCCCCAAGGGGGCTGGCAAAATACCGACCAGCCTGCTACAGACTGGCCGACCAGTCTGTGGCTGGTCCAGCCCTAAAAGGGCACACCACCCAGGGCTTTTGGCCCAAACTTCCAGGGCCCTTTGGCCCTCCATTCAAGGCAGGGATCCAGCCTATATAAGGCCTGCCTTCTGCCCACTGACAGCCATATTTGCTGCTGCATATCTGGGCCTGCACATCCTGTCATATCTGCACCTCTGCCAGGTCCTCTTCCCAGCCACGTGTCCTGTGCCGTACTCCTGTACATCCTGCTGTCCTGACCCGCCTGTACCGTGCCATCATCAGGGTCTGTTGCAGGCCCTTCACCTGCCCACTACCCTCGCCATGCTGACGCCATCTGCAGGTTCCAATCCTGTGAGGTGCTGCCATGTGGCAGCCCCCTCTCTTTCTTCTCTCTTGGGCACATCCTGCCTTAGGTCTCCCTCCCCCACGCGGAGGTGACCTTTCCAACACAGCCCACATGATAAAAGAATTCAAAGTTGACGAGACCATATTATGTCTTCTTAGACTCAAACTTAAGCATTTTCCATATTAGAACTTTCTCTTTTATGCCAACCACTATGCAAACAATATGCAGACAGTTCTTCTTTCCTTTCTCATTGCACACAGTAATGTCAACCTTGAAAAAGGCTCTTGCAATAACCCTTGGCTAAACATGAAAGGTCTCAACAATTGCGATGCTTGAATATTCCTAGAGCTTACATGGTGAAAATCTTCAATAAAGAAATAAAATATGTATTCATTGCTCAGTCGTTATTCACCAACCCTTGCATGATAATGATGAATTCATGCAAATACAAAGTCTCAAGGACGCTACAAGAGTAAAGGACATAGCAAGGGTATGAATGTGCTTACCCAATAAAGCAGTGGCAATGAAGGCTCCAATAATATTTTCTCGTCGTGTTAAACCTGAAGCAACATGCTGTGCACAAATGATTTTCTTTGAGAAGGAAGCTCTGGCTTGACATGGAATCCGAGAAAAGACTTTGGCGCTTTGCCTTGATTTGTTAGAAATAAGTGCAAGACCTACATAGTAGCCACAAAGCCACGATGGTGAGCCCTAGTCGTTAAAAACCCAACACGTCCTAGCCCAAATCTAACAACTTGCAGAACAGTATTGAATAGTTATTTCAAAATCATGCTTCACAATAGATTATCCATTTCAAGGACCATTTTCATGATTCACTCTTACCATTTTCAAGTAAACAGAACACTTTGCAAAATTTTACTGAATCAAGCAACATTATGCCACCGATAATGAAAAAAAAATCATTGAATCCTGCTTTAATCTTCATGGTATAAAAGCCTAGTGCAAGACCTGACATATTTACCTCCTCAAAACTCTTTCCTTTACTAAAACTCACAATCCCCTAGCTGTAACATGCACAACATCGACTTGCCTATTTCTCATGCATGCAAGTGCTAGCTGCTGAGCTACTAAACAGCACAACGCTTGCATAAATGGCGAGTAAATGAGAGACAAACAGCAATGACAAAAGGATTGCACTCTGCTCCAACCTGCTCCACCATTTCGTTGGAGTGTTGCTAGACTATGGGGTAGGTCCAAACTTTTTACCCATGGCCTACCCTTTGTCTGCCCCCAAAACTCAGCTTCCTTTTGACTCCAGGTTTATGGAGGCTGCCGATAGGTGGTGGATAAAATAGCACAAGGATGGGGTGGCTCCAATCACCTAGGAAATTTTCAAACTAGAGTTCCAAAACAATTTTTGCCTTGAGATGAAGCTTCTAGAGCATGGGATGAGTATAGGTATCTCACGCAGAGGAAATTATCAGTAGCTGACTATATTGATAAATTTCAAGAGACATTTATGAAGATCCCTTGCCCTTTACCTCGCTTGGTTCAAGTCAAAGATTATATACTTGGGCCCCATGATTGCCTATGTTCGACATACGGAACGTTCCAAGAGCCCGTTCTATTCTTTTGCACATATGTAACATGTTTGTGTTTCAACAAGTTTTAAAAGCTTGTACAAGTACCCACTCTAAAATATACCTAGATGAATCCAAGAACATTCCCAAACTCATCCTCTAAAACCACAACATAGTGCAGTTTCAATCTCACGATAGTCACTCATAAGATTGAAAACCATAAACTCCATCACGCATAGCAGGGACTAGCTACTATGACATCCTCACTGACGTCATCAGTGCCCAATAGTGGGTGTAGACCATAGTATAAAAATATGCTCTCACACTACAGCTGCTTGTGACGTCTAGACGATTTCATTTTAGCCTCTCCCAAATGAGAATCTAAATCTAGCTAATAGGGCAACGCACTAATTAAGATAGAAAGAATTATCGCAATACCAGCAGGCCGCAACTTGGACAAAAACCTCACAAGGTGAAACTTGCATGTCCGCTAATATGGCATAAGCATATACCTAGATGAATCCAGGAACATTCCCAAACTCATCCTCTAAAAACACAACATAGTGCAGTTTCAATCTCATGATAGTCACTCATAAGATTGAAAACCATAAACTCCATCACACATAGCAGAGACTAGCTACTATGACATCCCCACTGACGTCATCAGCCCCCAACAGTGGGTGTAGACCATAGTATAAAAATATGCTCTCACACATACAAATCCACACACCCTCACATACTTGGGCATCCATTTATACAAAGTCTTCGTACTGAGTTTTTGTCAGCACTCCGGAGGTGAAGGGCAAACTCAGCCATGATGAAGGCTAGCACTAAAGGAGAAGGCTAATCAAAAAGTAGTCCAAATCTCTTCATTCAAGCTACAACTACTTGTGAACTCTAAAACTCTAAAATCTGTCCTTTTTTCCTATCGAACATACACCCAAATTTTTTTGTTCTTTTAGTACCGCGCTAATATCGAACAGTACACATCATACGCGATTGGACATGTCAACCATGTACTTGGCTTGCATGATAGAATTAAAATGAAAGTCGGGGGAAAATACGCCAACACATTGGATGACGCAATAACAATTGCGTTGAATTACGAGGAAACAAGGGGTAAGGCGAGTGCTTTTGCATGCATGAGAACTCAATTGGTGTTTCCAAAGAAGACGAATTTTTCAAAAAAGTTTGTTGGAGAAGGTGCAGTGCAGCAAACCGGCAATCAAGCCAAGCAGGCTAGGATAACTGGTAGTACGTCACAGCCAAGCCACCATACAGGGGTCTCCTATGGCATCTTGGGCTTGGTCAAAGTCTTTCTTGAGCCGAAGGAGAAAGCAAGGAAAGATGCATTCAACTACATTTGTGGAAGGACTGCTGTCCGAAGAATATCGCATGGCTGAAATAGTAATCTCAGAATGCGATGCAAAGGTGGAAGAGAATCCAAAATGAGGATCTTCAAATTCAACTAGCAGGACCCTCTCTCACGTTAGAAACTGCTTTATTGTGTGTTTTTGTTTCTAAAACCTGCTTTATGGTGTGTTTTATTGTGTTATTTTGTTTCTAAAACCTTAAAAATACAACTTGTGTTTTTGTTTCTAAAAACTTAAGAATACACGTTAGAAACTGCTTATTGTGTGTTTTTATTTCTAAAACCTTAAGGATACACCTTAGTAATATCCTATCAAAACCTACAGCAACAGGGTATTCAAATTTTGCTGGAATGCAAGTAATATAAACGAAGGGGCAAGTTGCCAAGCATAATGTGATTGTATTTTTTGACTCTGCGTCAATGCACAACATTATTAAATCAAAATTGGAAAGAAAATGAAGCTGAAAATCAATCCGTCTACCTATGCCTATAAAGTTTGAATGACGGATTCCAATTGAGGAGAGACTAAAATGAATTCGTTTAGACTTCACAAGCAATTGTAGCTTGAATGAAGAGATTTGGACTACTTTTTGATAAGCCTTCTCCTTTAGTGCTAGCCTTCGTCATGGCTGAGTTTGCCCTTCACCTTCGGAGTGCTGACAGAAACTCAGTACGAAGACTTTGTATAAATGGATGCTCAAGTATGTGTGGGTGTGTGGATTTGTATGTGTGAGAGCATGCTTTTATACTATGGTCTACACCCACTGTTGGGGGCTGATGACGTCAGTGGGGATGTCATAGTAGCTAGTCCCTGTTATGCGTGATGGAGTTTATGGTTTTCAATCTTATGAGTGACTATCGTGAGATTGAAACTGCACTATGTTAAATTTTTAGAGGATAAGTTTGGGAATGTTCCTGGATTCATCTAGGTATATATATGTATGTGCGACTGAAAGGTCACCAACTGGAGATAAGCATCCAAGATTGCGTGGAGAAGCTAGACTTTGAAATGACTAGACTTGCTCATGCAGGTGTAGCTCTTGGGATGGCGTGGCACTCGAAGAAAAATCTTAAGGTGAAGGTGGATTGGCAAAAGCACATCTACAAATTTCAATTGGACGGTCAGCTATACATTCTTCGAGGTGAGAGTATCCTCCTCAAGATGCTTTGATCTCAACTATGTGTTCTAAAGACTCTAGGTGAGTTTTTGTTTCTTTGTTGTGCATCTGTTGAGTCGTGCGTGGATGCACCAACACATTCCTTGACTACCCAAGATGGGGAGATTGCCTCATTAGCCAATCAAATTCTCAAATTTTTTGTTATTTTAAAGATGAATTACCATTTGGGTGACCTCCAAAACGAAATGTTTAACATACAATTGAACTTATTCCTTGGGTAAAACCTATAAATAGAGTGCCTTGTAGGCCGAGCGTTACAAAAGAGGCTAAGATGTGTAGGCAGCTCGAAGAATGCCTCAAGTTGGGGCAGATTAAACCAGTTTCCCACCATTTGCTTCATGGATAATATTGAAGAAAAAGAAAGATGGTATCTTTCAGTTGTGTATCGATTATCATGGGTTGAAGTTTGAACATTATTACTGTTAAGCAAAAACATCGGATGGCAAGAATTGATGATTTGTTGCTAGAATATATCCAATCTTATAAATTAAAATATTTTATAGAACAAGCAAAAGAAGGGAGTTTGTAAGCGAATTCAGACAAAATTATGAGTAAATGAGAAATATAACAAATAAAAGTAATTTAGTAAGCAAAGCTACACTTAGGTTCTTATCAATACCCAAGCATAAGCTGCCATCTCGGTTTCCAAAGATTCCAAGATCTCTCGGATAAACCCAGTGCTTACTAAACTTTGAAATCCCAACCCAAACAACAAAAACTTCGATAGCAAAAAGATAGAAACAAAGCTTAAGAACAGAATAAGAAGTGTGTGTGTGTGTGTGTGTGTGTGATTGCTTGCAAACAAAGTGCATAGCTCATGATGTATATCTGTCTTATATTGAGGTTTCTCTTGATGTATTCCTCATCGTCCTATTCTGGGATGATGATGTTGTAATATAAAGCAACTCAATTTTTCAAACCCCCCCCCCCCAAAAAAAAAAGTGTGTGTGTGTATAGCATACACTAAGATTTTCAGTTGATGTAATTTCGGCTGCCTCGTTTTGAGGTTGCTACTCTTGTAATATAATCAATCAAAAGTTTTCACTAAATTAAAAAAAAATTGTGTGTGTGTGTGTGTGAGAGAGAGAGAGAGAGAGAATTAAATTAAGTTTAATTTCCACCACAACACAACCTAAGGGAGGGGGAAAAGAAACAACAATTACAACAACTAATCCTAACACAAGGGGAATAAAGATAAACCAACAGACATGTGAGAAAACAATGAAACTCCAACCCAAAGAATTTTAGTATGGCCAATGCCTAAGAATGTGACAGCTTTGCGGCCCTTCTTAGGATTTATTTTGTTTTATAGAAGATATATCAAACCATATTATGGCATTGTCTCTCCATTAACTTTGACCTCAGACAGAGTACCTTATGTTTGGGTAAAGAATCCACAAAAAAGCTTTGACACGATAAAGAGAGCAACAGCTCTAGGACCCCTGTTAAGAATTGTTGATCCCTAGAAACCATTTTTTCTAGAGACCAAAGCAAGTGGCATTGCAGTGGGAGCGGTTTTATTGCAAGAAGGGAAGCCAGGGCCTTTGAAAGCAAGGAGCTGTCACCCTCTTAGAAGAATTGGCCAACTCATAAGCAAGAGTTATTGTCACGGGGACCTGAATGTATGAACTGTGACTAACTTTGGCTTAGGGGACTCGCCCAAGAGAAGCGACACTTCCCAGAAGTCCCTAGGTGCTAGGAGCAAGGCAAGGTTTGAAGGGGTCTTAAAGTTAGGCCCAAGGAAACCAATGTTCCATTGGTTAGAAGGGTTAGGATTTAAGTGTGAGGGGCAAACCAATGTTTCATTGGTTTTTGTGGGTTAGAGCATTAATGAGAGGGCCACGTGGCAACCCCTCATGCACACCTACCTTCTTCCTCTCCTTTCAAGGCTACGTGATGTTTTCTCTTGGCTGGCTCCTCTCTCTTTTCGTATGCATCCGAGGTCCTCTCTCTCTAAGGCTCTTTCTCCAAGGCTTCCATACGGCTGTACGGAAGCATTAATTATTGATTGTATGGGCTGTTGCATGGAATCCAAGGCAGACATCCTTTTTGCTGGCTGTACAGAACTTTGTCCTCTATAGGAGGCTGTTTTGGCATAGTGTTGGAGTCCACACCTACCACAACACCTATCACAGGATCACACCAAACAACATGGATGCAACGCATCATGTACCACACTTCCTAGTGACACTTCATTTACTCGGACTCCTGAGTGCGTACTGGTCCATCTTGTCCTCTATGTATGGCTGTTCGGCATAGTGTTGGAGTCCTCGCCTACCACAGCAGCCTCGGTGATTACAGAACGCCCAAAGTCCCTACCAAAGGAGATCTCCCTCAAGGTACTAGAAGGGGCAGCTTTGACAGTGGCTCGAGGTTTCCAACCTCCCACGTCAGTGTCTATGTTGCAGGCAAATGGAACACTTGGCAAGGGCTTGCCCTTGGAAGGTAGGTCGGTCCCCCACCCACCCACAGCCTCACCTAGGCTAGCAGCATGAGGGTCGAGAGGATAGATCTTAGCGGCCTGCTAGACAGCAGCAACCGTCCCAAACCCCAAGGGTGGAACATTCCAAGGGGGCTTGGACCACTATGGACAAGAAGAAGCCAGGCAAGAGGGCGGCGAAGAACCAAAGACGCCGCACCTTCCATCAACAACAAGCGAGTACAGGCCCTCCATCAGCCCCCCCTTCCAAGGGGAAACGAGCAAAGAGAGCCCCCTCGGGACGTTCCCAAACACCTGAGAGAAAGATCTTCGATCTTTTAGTAGACTCCCTTAAGTTAGTGCCCCATAGTTCCCAAGCGACTTCTCACGACCAGGTCATAAGAGAGGTTCCCCTTCCTACCCCTTCGCCCCCCCCCCCCCAAAAAAAAAAAATACCACACCCCTCCTCAGCTACCCCCCGACCGCCCCTTCTCCGTCCCCGCCCTCAATCATTCATCCTCCACATCCTGCATCCCCCCTCCCCAGACCACCCCTCCCCTTCTCTGCAACCCCCCTCGATGCTGTCACAACACCCTCATCACCCACCCTTCGACCATCTCGCCTCCGTTCCCCCCTCCTCCCCCTCTCACCCGTTATCCTACCCTTACCCCCTCTCTCGCCTTCTTCCACTCGGCATCCAGTGCCCTTCCATGCCTAGGCCTCTTGACAAGAGCACAGCTTCAGCTTCAACTTCCTCATCACAACGTCGGCCCAACCCCAAGACTTGGCTTCTATGGAGCCACCACAAACGGCCTCACCATCCTCATAGTCGCCACGACTGAATCCTCACCCAAGACAGCCCCTCCAAACAGAGTTCTAGAGGGTAGGGCCCTAGAACTCATCCTCCAGCCTCGTAAAGGGGGTTCCATTCGAGCAAGTGGTAGCCCCTCCTGTCCTTTTTGGGGTTTAAACCTGGCATCCATAGGCGACGAGTAGTGGAACCCCCCACCCCTTGTCGTTGACATTATGATGCATGACCAGACGTTTAGCATTATGGAGGACTAGTTGGGATAGGCAGGGAAGAAGCCATGGATAACCCCAGCCACACAGCCATTTTTCAACTTGCCTCTTCGCATGATAGATGTGGCATCGACCTTGCAATTGTAGCGATCCACATCTTGGGACTAGAGGATGTAAGCATGCCACACACTAGATGCTAAGCAATGTGTTAGCTGACTAGGAGTGGAGATCTACTTCATGATGCAATGGGCCTTAAAGGTGGGTAGAGAAAGAAAGAAAGAAAGAAAGTTTATTTAAGTCTTCGGAAGACCAATGGGTCTATGAGACTGTGAAAATCCTGATACAACGAGCTGTGGTAGTGGAGCTACTAAACGAGCATCCATACCAATGCAAAATGCAAAATGCAAAGAATGCAAAAATGCAGAATGGCAGTACTAAGTCCTAAGTACAACATAGTCATGTCGATGGTCGACTATATATATCAATCTCAGCATCATCATCAATATCATCATCATCCCCAGCAACAGCAAGATATCAGGATGGATGAGGCAGTGGAGGCATGGAGTCGGCAATAGAGTGTTGTCAGCCACTCAGAGGTGCGGGCCTAGCACGTCTCCTGGTCGTAGCTCTGCGTCTAACCAGGGCTACTGTGACCCCCGTCGATCGGGCTCCGACTCTAAACAAGGAGGGGATGTCTCCAAGTGTGATCTGTGTGTCGACCCTCTGTCTGAGCTGTCGGATCACGGGCTCCGGGTCATGGTCATGTCAATGCCTCGTCTCGTTGGGATCCATGTGATCTAGCTGAAAGAACTCCGTGATAGAGCTCTAAGAGGGATCAACCGAGGAAGAAGTATGCTCATGTCTCCGTGCTCGGGGTATCCTCTCGCGGTGTCTAAGTGCCTCATGAATGAAACTTGCCAAACACCGTTGGTCTGGGTAGGAGAGGAAATGGGCTAAAATCCCATAACTATCTCTGAAGAGGCAGTGGAAACGTCCTCGGATCTCATAGTACACAAGACACCTAAAGATTAAATGCTCCTCTGTCTCAACCTCCTGTATGTCACATAGTGTGCATATGCGCCGCTCCCTGGGTAGTCACTCTGCTCTGCCGCTCTCGATGCGAAGTCTATGTGAAGAGTCTCGGAACTGCCCAAGAGAGATCCTCATCGAGTGGGGTAGGTGAATCTGTGTGTATCCTGGTGGGTCAATGAAACCCTTCGCTGTGATATGTAAGAAGTGATCTCTGTAGAAGCTAAGCTTCACTGGGAGTTCACTCGGTTCCAACCAGGTCCGAAAAGTGTGTAGCTGTAGTAGATCCTCACGGATAACCTGGTTGACCTGGAGAGAATGGAGCATCCGTGCTATACTAGAAGGGAGGTAGTCTATCCATGTGGAGCCCCAGTCGCTCAAACCATCTCTCTGTACGTGCATACCAGTACCTCTGATCTCCTCCTGCTGCAAGTACCATAGAAGAGGATAGAGCTATCCATGGTAGCCTGCTACGCCCCGAGGTATAATCCCCATATTTCCTAACTTGATACAGATATGTGATGACCTGAAATGCAGTATCTAGCTATAAAGGGGGTGACCCAAACTCAGCCTGAATAATCTGGTGAGGAATGGATGACTTACCACGAATCATCTGTGATAGCATGAGAACCTGTAGCCGCTCCACACGGGCCCACTCTGTATCCGACAAGTCTGGCCCCCAACAAGGGCTATCGTACATCCCCGTTGGGCGAGCCAAGGAGTCAAAAAGAAACCCCTTGGTGCGTGGATCCTGAAAGTGTGAGCAGAAGCACTACCTCTCTAGCCTGGCCAATGAGGCATACCCTCTACTCAAGCGTGCCTGCATCGCGGGTCTCATAGTGAAGCTCGGTCCAGAGAAGATAACCCCAAGATAACTGAATGATGAAACTATCTCAACAGATGACCCTGCAAATGTGAACTGCTCCTGACGCATGATGGCTCGAGATGTATTGAAGATCATGACCTTGGTTTTACCCAGGTTGACCTTCAAATCATGAGACTCACAAAAGGACTGTAGTGCGTCTAGGTGTCTCTGAAGCCACTCTGCTGAGAAGACAAGGGAGCCACGTCACCGGACACGTCAGCAGCCGCAAAACGGTTGATTCTTCATCAAGAGCTGCTGCTAGCTCTAATGGGTCCCTCTGTCGACATTATTAAGATCAAGAAGCACATAATTTCAACCTCAGAAATCAAACAACAAAAGCCTACTCCCAAAGCAGGGCCTGGAGATTTGGTCCCCTGCAAAAGGCAGAAGCGGGGGCGTATGCATCTCAATGTCTCATAATTTGGACATGGATTTTACAATCAAAGTCAGCTCATAGGAGGACATGTGGTTTCAATTGGTTAAGGATGGGGTGTCCAGGATTGAGATTCTGAATGATGTCTACACACCAACTTGACGACAATAGAGGCCTACCTTTTCGAGGCGACTCATCAAGTGTCTCCCAGATGTGCACTCATGTATAGACTTCAACAATCTAGAGTTTGAGGAGGACAAGTAGGGTGGAGTCTCTCTTTGAGCAATGCCCCAACAAAGCATAGTACGTGGGAGCAATTCATCTTCATGATTAGCAGCCGAGATCCATGGTGGGAGGCAAAGTTCTTCAGATAGCCTCTGTTCCACCTTTGCCCTTCCTCCTTTGGCCAGAGGCGGCATGATGGCCTGCTAGAGCAACTTGATAGTGGAACCGAATTAATCAATCAATGTGCTGTGCTAGTTTCGTTTGCGGGATGCAAGCAAGGGTGAAGGAGGGAGAGGGAGAGAGCCATCCAAACAACTACTTCCATTCACACAATAAACTGTCCATCCCCCAGAACTGTACACCACCCTCATCCAGATCCCACGTACCTCACTCATACCTGGAAAGCCATGATCCCTCAACCTATAGAAACTTCTCTCCTTTAACTCATTTACATAAACCCTTAACTTAATTTAAACCACTCTTCCCCCCATGGGAACGCGATCCTACCCATTCTCATTTAATTACATATCCTGGCCCCCAACGAACCAATCGACGTGGGACAGGTCCTATCCGGAAGCCCTCGTAAAGCCCCACCTCCCTTTGGACTCCATAGCGGAGGTGGACCTACAAAACAACCCGACACAGCCTCCTACACAATGTCATTAAAACCGCTAACCATTACTACAAAATAAATTTTCACATAACATTTATGAAACAGAATTAATTAATCAACAAGCTATGCTAGTTTCGTATGTGGGATGCAAGCAGGGGTGAAGGAGGGAGAGAGCCATCCAAAAAACTATACTTCCATTCACACGCAACTAACTGTCCATCCCCAAGAACTGCACACCACCCCCATCCCCACATCCCACGTACCTCACTCACACCTGGAAAGCCATCATCCCCAAACCTCTAGACACATCTCCCCTTTAACTCATTTACATACGACCCTTAAAGTAAAACCACTCTACCCCTCCATGGGAGCACGATCCTACCCATTCGCGTTTAATTACATATCTTGGCCCCCAGTAACCCGATCGAAGCGGGACAAGTGCCATCCGGAAGCCCTCGTAAAACCCCACCTTCCTGGACTCCATAGCGGAGGTGGACTTACAAAACAACCCAACACAGCCTCCTACACAGTGTAGACTAAAACCCGCTAACCACCCCTAGTAGTAACAAAATAGATTTACACATAACATTTTCCCCCCAAGTGCAGAGTACGCAGCGCATGCTCAGCAGCTGCATGAGCTCAACCTTCCAAGAGAGGTCCATCATCTTGTATCCAAAGCAAAATGTGAGACACTGCCATCCACTGTAAGAAGCTCATAAAGATAATCAGTACCCTACCAACTCCCACATACATGCTGTCCACCATGAAAGATAGCAAAAATATCAAGAGCTGAACAGAAACACCACCATATAAGGCATCCATCCACACCACACAATGGTTTCCCAACATGGTCCAGGCATAGGCCAACAAGCAAGAGTCTTCTGCCCAAGTTCAATATCAACTCGATACTGTGAAGTACTCATACCCACATGACCATGCATAGCATCCAAACAAACCAGTAAACTCACCCCTCCGCTGGGACTCCACTGAACTCCATTCATCATTAGACTCGCTCACCTCTATATAAGCCATTGAGGTCACCTCCACACACACAGATCCCTGGGACTCACTCAGAACAAATGATCTATAACTAAAGACCTCTCAACAGGCTCCACTGCCTCATCCCTGCAAGCTGCAATACCCTCAACCACATCACCTGAGTCACCAACAAAATCCGAGAGTATACGAGCATCCCCCCCATCTGAACAATGCTCGTAGAAAAGACCTGAAAGACACCCATCCTCAAGCACATCACAACACTGACTGCCATGCATCATGTCCTTAATAAGAGCTTCACCCTCACTCACATCCTTTGCTGAAATATCTGGCACTTCAGCCCCTTCATCCTGCAAACATATATCATCTAGCTTGACTCTCAGCAAAGAGACTCTTGCCTGAGCTTTTTCCACATAAACCTTCATCCCTGAACCTCCGGTTCATTCCAACTAAGATCCTCAATACTCACATTGTCCTAATTTTCATGCACATCCTGTACACCATTATTCACTGCATTACATCCATCTTTCATGCACATTTTCTTTCAAAAACATCATACCTCTGTGCCATTATCAAGCATAGGAAAACAAACATTGCACACACTACATGTGCTTGTATCAACACAATCATCTGCGGAATACCTGTTAAAAGTGCGGTCAATCTTCTCATCCATATAGTGGTTCCAGGTATCATCCACTTCATACACACAATGGCAAGGTAAATTTGCAACGGAGGGTACCTCAAGGACATAACGATCTGCACATCCACTCACAATCCTCAAGCAAAAAACACCAATCAACATCCTGCACCTTATGAACTTCAGCTTGCATATTCACAGGCTAATCCTCATCACAGAAGGGCATATCCAAATGCATACCTAGATTTTCTGCCACATTTCCCTGATACAATTCATAGCTTGTAACTATAGAAGTTTCCCTCAACACCGCATCATGGTTATCCAACTCATAGGGCATCCCTACTTGCAGGCACCCACAAGGCTCCTCTAGCCTCTCATCTGCAGTAGATCCCTGACTCATGGACTCACCAATGTTGGCATCATCCTCACCATCAAACAAGCCATTCAACTGACCAAGATAAACCTCCTCATACTGAGTACATGCATCTGAATATTTGCTCCCAGAAATGTCCTCCATTTCCTGCACTACCCTCAAGAAATTACCAGAGATATCAGCCCAATTTTCCTCGGGCCACTTGTACGAAAGACATGCATGTCGAAAAGCCCGTAAATACCCCTCTCAATGAACACCAACCAGCTCCCAAGCTATCCAAAAAGCATGTATTCACTGTAGGATTTCCACCACCTTACGCATGCATCAATTCACCACCTGTAACCTTCTTTAAAAGCACAGTCAAACAGCCTCAGAAACCTCTGCAAAAGCAACTTTGTAATGGTCCACCAACCATGCAATACACTGTATGTTTTACCCAGCTGCCTTACACATATCCTTGTTTCATCACTGATCAACTTACATGCATCAGAAAAACCTTCCAAGTCACTCAGGTCCACTCTTGAAATCTGCACCTGGGCTGAATCCTGCAGTCAACCTTTGACTTGGTAATGACTTATGGACTGTGTAATGCCTCACTTCAATATCTCCGACTATTCCATCCAACTGTGCCCACATCCAATATCAGGGCATCACAGTGTAAAAAAACCCCGAGTAACACCCAAAAAAATTGAGCTTAAAACCACACAAGAAACATTGTTTTGAATTTTCTTACTTTTTTCCACAAATTCCAGACCTGCAAACTCCCATGAAAAAGCACATATTTCTCCCACAATATATGTCATCCTTTATCTGCAAAGCATATTCCTTCCACGTTCCATGATTCTCCCACCTTTATGTTTCTCCCACAATCCTCCCACTGCAAATATTCTTCCCATCAAATGCCTTTACCCATCTCTGTACACAAAAATGGATAACCTTCTACCTTCTCATCTTTTGTGTCTTTCTTGCATCGTCCCTCTATGTATACCACTCAAGCTCTCCAAAGTCAGATTTATCCCTTGCTAACGCACCTGCCCATCGGGTGTACAGCCCGCCACTCCTCGATAGCCTCTATCACCACTTTCTACGAGTATAATGTTTTGCGTGACAAACATTGACTGACAAGTTCTAAAGGTTCGCACCCTACACAGGACACTCCTCTCTTACAGCATACACATCCCATCCATCGTTCTGTATTTTCACAACTACGAAGTGCGACTATCTAAGCGCATGACCTGGTACAGCTCCCTCCATGACCACAGGCTTACCCGGCGTATCCACCAAAATGAAACCAAATTAATTAATCAACGTGCTGTGCTAGTTTCGTATGCACTGCATAAAGCTCTTTCACATAGACCTGAGAGACACAATAAATGGCAAGGATTTTCAGGGACTGCAATGCTAGTCTAACCTTATAGGAGAGGGCGCGATGGACTATCACACCGCACATGCTTATATCTAGATGAATCCAAGAGCATGCGCATACCCATTCTCCAAAAACATAGTGCAGTCTTAACCTTGCAAGAGTGTGAGAGTCAGCCACACGGTTGAAAACCATAAACCACATTACATATAACCAGAACAATTATGACATCGCCATAATGGCTAGTTCTGGGTGTAGACAATTCTATTAAGCTCTCACTCTCTCTCCCCCCAAACATCCCTTTATGCAAAGGTCTTAGTACTGAGTCTCTGGCATAATTCTGGAGGTAAAGGAAAACTCAGCTGCGATGAACGCTACAGGAGAAGGCTAATTACAAAAGTGGTCCACATTGCCCTTCATCAAGATAAAACTATTTATGAGAAAAATGGACTGTTATTGTTGCACAGACTATTATGAGTCTTAGTACTGAGTCTCTCTCTGAATTCTGAAGGTGAAGGGAAAACTCAGCTGTAATGAACGCTACAGGAGAAGGCTAACTACAAAAGTGGTCCACATTGTCCATCAAGATACAACTATCTAGGAAGAAAAAATGGACTGTTATTGCTGCACAGACTATACTGTGGTAGTCCACAAAAATCTAGTGCATGCATGAGATTCTTCAACCCAGTAATTAAAGTGCCCTGTACAAGTGTTCCAAAAGAGAGATGTTTGGCAAATTTCATGCAACAGTATAAATACCGAGCACCTTCTTATTTCACGTTCATGACACGAAGCCCTCTCTATTATTAAGTGGAAATGGGATAATTACAGCACTCCAACGATCCTGCTTTTGAAGAGTTCTTTCAATATCAATTTATACAAATATCCTTTCATCCACTTTCCTTATTGCTTTGTGCAATGAAATGTTTCAGGAAAGATTGTATTCGAGGGTACTTTTCTCTAATGAGGGTATTCACATAAACGTCTTCAAAGACCCCTCATATAGAACACAAGGGGGAGCTCGAACATGTCTTACATATAATGCCTTGACTGGATCTCTTCAGTATTTATGTAGGTTGCAAAGGGGTTTACATGAAGACAAGCTCTGTTCTTTCAGTATTACTAGCAACTTGAAAGCAAAAAACTTTATCGATAGCTCTGTGGATGTTTGCTAAGTAGGCTTTGGGGGGGAAGATGCCAGAAACTGTAATAGGAATTAAATTGCTAGTCGGTACTTTGTCTGCACTTTGACCTCCCCCCTGATTAAGAGACTACACCTTGACGCGAAGTAAGAAACAGCAGGAGCGCGAGTTAAAGGGCAGGCAGGATCATGCAAGCCTCGTGCTTGCGATACTAGCTTGGATTGCGATGTCACGCTTCATGTGAGAGGGTGAAGCTCTTCTCATACTACATATTTGGCGAACATATGACGAGCAAGTGTTCTCCAAATCATGGCTTTCTACAGAATCCTTTTTGTCAATGCCAGGATAGTCATGAGTCGTAAACAAACTAGCTATACAACTCAAAGCGATGGGAAAGCGGAATCTACATTGCCAAGTGTGAAGATGAACTGAGGACTTGAGTACATACCTGAGAAGTGATTGGACGAAGAAAGGAGGAATTGGTGAGGAGGAGCCATAGTTGCTACCATAGCTTTCAGTATGAGCGGGGTGTGGATAACGTGCAATCTTCCCCCGGCCACTACTCGTTTTTGTGTGTATTTGTGTTGCCTACATGTATGCATATGTTTAGGTGTGTCTTAGTCCAAGCTTGCGGACTTTAACCTCCACGGTTGTAACCCACTACCCCAAGCTCTTCTCCTCCAAGCTACGACTTGAGAGCATTTCCTAAGCTCTTCTCCTCAAAGCTACCATGTGTCCAAAACTCGTCCCTCTTTTCAAATTCAAGAATAGATTCCACGAAGTTCTCTTTTTACTAGCTCCCTACTCACCATGTTAATGCTCCTTTTTGGCCTTGTTAAGGGACTATGGAGAGATGGTTGGCCCTATGATAGAATAGCATCTATCCCCCACAGCAAAGCACCGAGTAGTTTTTGCACGAAGCATACCTTGGAGCACAACAGAAGGCAGCTTCCATACCTAGCACCTGCACCGGGGTCAATGGTCAACCAAGGGGTGAGGAGAAAAGACCGTTAATAGTAGCCTTGTCATGCCTTGTCGTATTGAGTCAAACTGTAAAGGCCTCCCCCATGTGACCCCTATAAGCATTTGATTGGTGCTACCTGCATACAAGGTTGAGACTTTGGAGTCCATCTATCTGAGAATCCCAACCTCTCCATGGTGCCCTCTAGCAAAGACCACTGCATCCTATCATGCTCAATTATTGACTGTTAGACCTTTCCCCCCCTTTTGTCAACTCAAAGACTGGGGTAGCAAGTTGGAGTCAAAAGTCTCCTAAAAAGCCATATGAAGGAGGCTGTGAATGAACTCCGGGCCTGAGTGTAACTGACTGCTTTGCATCTTGCACCTTGCATCTCCAAGATCTCTTGTGTGGACCCTGGCTCAGTGGTCTAAGAAAACTATCTAGCCCTACCTTCCTGTTGCACACAAACTTCCCTAGAGGAGCAGTTAGGGCCTTGTGCCACTGCCATGAATCACGTTTTTCTTCTACTTGACATTATCTAAGGAAGGGATGCCTTCTGCAGTCGCCCATCATCCCCGCTTCAATTTACATTATAATACGCACTCCTACTTCCGCATCAGCCAGGTGCTGAATCCATGGACATCAGGAGTTTGAACTTCCAACACGGTGCTTTAACTTTCCTTTCATGTGTTCCTTCCTTGCTTCATTTGTTGAATTTTGACACTTCTCACTTTACAGATCCTGTTATGTGTAGAGATGCGAAAGTTCTCTGACCCATTGCATGTATCACTGGTTGTCGAGGAGGGGTCAGAGGGAACTGATAGCAACGAATGCGGTTTTACCATCGCATCGAATCCAAACTCCAACAAAGTCCACGGTAGTATCGCCCGTGTACTTTAGTCTTGCGATTGAGGCTTTTTTGCTCAATAGAGAGGTAAAGAGGTTGTGTTTTGCACTTTACAAGCAAAGCATCTTTACTACAATGTGCATGCTATTGTCCCTTTATGGGAAACCTTCATAGGCAGAGGCAACTCTCTCCCAACACTATCCATTAACATCCTTTCCATGTTTATTCACCATTGCTTTACTTTTGAGGGAAATTTGTTAGTAAAGTATGGCACATATAAGGCTAGGAATGCGAATTACCCCACTTGTATCCATGCTGACCTTACTGACAAACATAATTTTGGCACTATAACCTTGGTTGTACCCCATGCGTTTGTGGAGCAATATAGGAACTACTCAGAGGTAGACTCTTTCTATCATATAGAGGGTGCTACCATGGTTCCCAAGGGGAGTGATGAGGGAGGTACAACTAGCAATGTTCTACATGTAAACACAACAACTACAGTAATCCATGGGGAATCGTTTGAGGGGTGCATGTCATTCTTACTTGAAACGACAATCACATGCTACTTCCCATGGTCTTCAAGCTACATAAAATCGAGGAAACATATCTACTATTGTGGGAACTCTTGCATTTGTGGTAATCAAAGTCGACTCAAAGGACTCAACAAACGATCAAGTCATCATAGCTGATGTGCATCAAAATGAAGACAGGACCATAGTAAGTTCCATTTGATAGTTTCCATCTCCTATAGTCATTCATATCTTTGAAACCCCTAACTTTGCATTTTGTAACAATTGACCTTTGTCAATGAGTGTAAGGACGTGCAAGCACAATTGATCCAAGAGTTTAATGAGAGTGGGGTAGTCATGCACACATTGAGAAACATTTCATACATGCGTGCATGTGATTGTCTATGTGTGTAGTATGTACAACTTCACTATTTTTTATTACGTCCCTAAAGGCAGTTAAAGGGAGGAACTATCACCTTCCAAATTTCCCCTCATAAAATAGCTCCCTTATTTTCTAGAAAGGGATCTTGATGGATATGAGCTTGCTTTCAATGTTATTCATTAAAGATGTGCAACTTTTTTGTGCTGAGAGTATCGTGTTCTTTGTTGAGAAGGTTGACAGATTATCGTGTTCTTTGTTGAGAAGGTTGACAACCTCTTCTTATTTATTTGCTTTATGCAGAGTGAGCATATAAATCTTTCTTTGGACTTAAAATTTGACATGATTGAATGTTGTTGCAAGAAAGCTCTATTGAGTTTAGTCAATGCTCTTAGCTTTATTGAGAATGTTAGTGTAGCACAACAAATACATGCAAACCTTGGAGAGTCTAATACTTTCTTCTTGTATACTTATTGTTATGATAGTGTACTTCTCTTTCTTTTGGAAGAGTTTTGTACTTGTACTTTGGATTCATTTCAATTGTGTTGTAATGTAAACATGGTACAAGATTGGGAAGGAGATGTCACACAAGGGTTTTCCATGAGCTGTTGTTCAACTTGTAGTCTATGAGAGGTTGCTTGCATTCTATATATTTTCTTCATAGTACCTTCCACTATGTATTTGTCATGCATGTGCGTGGCCACATATGTGTTGGCAATGTCCTTGGCTGAGTAGTGTGGCAAGGCACAAATCAAGCTATGCATCTATGGGGACTTGAGCTAGTCTCGAGATCCAACACATCCTTATTGCTACACTTGTGGTGTCATCCTATAGTGGTAGTGCTCTCCCTCAAGCACCGTATTCTATTGCCTATTGTGGCAATGCTCTCTCTAAAGGACCGCATTCTATTCTGGGATGGTTTTGATGTTACTGTTCAGATTGTTGTAGGTCACATGGATGATGTTCTTTCCTTGCAGACTCCTTTCTTGGTGATGTACAATGATAGTGTGCTGCATGTTTGGTTGATGCTACTATAGTTAAATCCAACAGGGTACTTCACTATCAACGACTATGGACATTGTTTTTGATGCAAAGTGAATTGATGGATTCATAGTGACTATGTCTTGCTTTTGGCTTTCTTTGCAATAAAGAGGGAGACTACTCCTCATTTGGCTTTCTTTGTAATAAAGAGGGAGGCTCCTCTCATTTTGGTAGAAATTAAAAAATTTTGTGGGATTCTCCAGCTCCTTTGTGCATTCACGTGTAACCCATGATGGTCTTACATTCATCTCCACTTACATTTATTGCCATGTGCTTTAACACAATAGTACTACAACTGAGTTTGTTTACCCAAGTTTTATTCGAGAAGCAATTGCATAAAGTTATAGATTAATGCATATGCTCGAAATGTTTCTCATGCATTTGCATAATGTTATAGCATAATGCACACGATCAAAACCTTTCTTGTGCATAGAACCACAAGTTGAACCACATAAACCTCCATATCCATCCAATTGGAATCAATTGTATGAGTAAATAAGCAAAAGCACAACATATAATTTCATGCTCATAATGTGATATGTTGATTGAACACTTACATGGATGTGACTTGAACAACAATGTTTACAATACAACACAACTCAAACAAATATGAAGTACAAGTATGACACTCTTCCAAAAGAAAGAGAAATACACTATCATAATAAGTATACAGGAAGAAAGTGTTGGACTCCCCTAGGGTTGCATGTATCTATTGTGATACACTAACAAACTCAATAAATCTAAAAGCATTTACTAAGATCAAAGAGCTTTCTTGCAACAACATCCAATCATATCAATAGATTTTAAGTCCAAAGAAAAATTTCTTTGCTCACTTTGCGTAAAGCAAATAAATAAGAAGAGGTTGCCAACCTTCTCGGCAAAGAACATGATCCTCTCAACACAAACAAATTGCACATATTCACTTAATAACATTGAAAGCAAGCTCATATGCATCAAGATCCCTTTCGAGCAAATAAGGGAGCTATCTTATGAGGGGCAATTCAGAATGCAAGGAAGCATAGTGAATGTTTTCACAGATATGGGTAGAGCTCAGCATGTCCTACCTTGTTTTATTAATGGAAGCACAATAGTCATGGTCTCCATAAAAAGGAAGTTAGAATATAATCATAGCTATATAAGTGGTCTTGTTCGCCCAACTTTAGCGATGTGCACTCTAAAGGAACTTCTCAACTCACCTTTATAAAACAATGTGCAACTAAATACGATGTGGATAGAGCACATTGCATAATTACAAAGGTCACTATGAAACAAAGAAGGACCTCCAAGATCACCAACACAAAATATCACAGACAACATAGACACTCTAGCCCATGGCATAAATGCCAGCCACAACAAGTAGTAGACTATGAAGTAGGACCATCACAGTTGCACCTTCTAAAGGGTTAATAGGTTCATGGTACCCAATGATGGTCTAGTTCAAACCTTATTGTAGGTATGTGTGTGCATACGGAGAGGGTGTCATAGCTACAATTATGGCATATCGTAGCCTAGTGGCCAAAGCTGTTGGGGTGGAGGGAGCTAAATTTGTCAGTATATTCAGCCACTGACAAATTCCCTAACAAAAGGACAAAGGAGCGATAAAAAGAGCTTATAGGGAAAAAGGAGTTTGTAAGTCTTTAAAAAAAGCATGTTAAAAGACAAACACAGCGAGAAATTGGCATTTCCAACAATTTTTTATGGACAAGCAAGACAATGCACAATTCCACCTTCCACATCATACCAAACCATAGGGCAATGGGAACCAACAAACAAAGATAGAAGGTTTGCACTATCAATCAAAAACTTTTTCTTTAAGACAATAAAAATAATGGTTCGACAAATACTTTCATCAACATGGGTTCTAATGTGTAAAGGACAACTTAGAGGACATACATTATGTGCGAAAGATGGTACAACAGACACGAACATTGAGAAGTTGCAATAATATAACATCAGATACATGGATTTTGTATGCTTGTGAACATCCATGGATAAATGGGATTTGAAGATTAATCATCCTCCCCCATATCCTTCTCATCCCTATGAGGCCTCTTTGCTAGGGATGCTTGCACTAGTGGCAGCACATATGTATCCACCATGATTGTATCCACATCAAATGAATAACAACATCTTCCACTAGCTTGGCATGCCCTCATGAGAGGGCCTATGCCACATCCCATCTCTAGAACTAGACCTCTTGGCACACATAGCAAAGCTAAAATCATAGAGACAAATCCTGAGGAGCACTCGAGAGCACCCTAGCACCCTGAAGCTGCCAGTTGGAAGATGAGGCACCACGAGTGTGCTCTATGTCAGGCATGTAGTGGGTCCACATGTCATCGCTCACTTGCACCCCATGCATATCAAACAGAGAACGGCTCTCAGGCTTGAAAATGGGTGTGGACGCTCTATTGCGACATGCAAATACTAGCATGGAAGTACGAATCTACATAAAAATACTTAAATCAGCTTCATTGTTCACTTTTCCAATTGCGAAAGGCTTTCAAAAAAGTAGATGAAGCGTATACCGGCATGTCCTCTCTTGATTGTTTAATGAAACCATACTCATTCTTGTCCAACACCATCACTCTTCTTGCTATCTGAAGGTCTTCGACTTTGACATACCTCTCCATCCATGTCAAGCAAGGGCCTGGAAATTTGTTGCATTAGTTCAAATCATAGTAGAAAGCTTAACAAATGCACATATACATATCAAGAATCCTACTAACATCTCACACCACCTGTAATGGGACAAAGCATGGCAAGCCATCCATTGTCTCCTATGGTGGCTGCAGCTATGGCCAAACCATACTTCACATGGTCCTCAGAAAGAATATTCCAAGGAGGTAATCGATTACTGACACCCAAGTTCTATCCTGTGGGAAAGTCTAGGAAAATAAAATCTGCTGCCCATTTAACTTTTCTCCCCTTTTTCTTGTATTCCATAGAAGGGTCAATGTGCGGACAAAAAGAACTCATGGATCTTAGCATACATATCATTTTTTGTAGCACATGCAAAGTCTTGGCCCATCAAAATGTAGTCTCCACAGAGCATCCATACGTAGCCAACCCCCCATAATGCATAGCATGTTCTAGCGATAGTGGTGGACAGAAGATAAATGGAGTGACAACTTTCACTATCTTTTTTCCTATTGACAAAAACAATCCATTGCTAAACATATGCAAGAAGCTCATCCCAAATCTTATGCACTTTAAATAAAAAAACTCAAAGGTTGATGGAATTGAAATAATACCATCTATCCCATCACCAACATCAATAGAAGGCTCCATAGGTGGTGGAGATGGTGTCCCACATCCTTGGCTGTCAAGAAAAAAAGGGCAAACGACTCAAAATGCTTTTGATTTACAACTAGTTTGACTGACCCTACCCCCTTGTAGCATGTTTCAAACACACCAAATAAACCAACCTTCCTTGCAGTCTTTCTTCTCTATTTTTCGTGTTGTTGTTCTTGGATTATCCTGATCCTTGCTTATTTCTTTGGTCTTTTTTGTTGTAGAATATTGCTTGTACAAATCAAGCTCTCGTGTAAGCACATTACCACCTGAAAAATCTAACCACCAAGGGCAATTGACAAGCTCCCACTACGAGTGTCCATGCATGGACTTAGGATACATATAGGTAGGTGGATTGACCATCTCTGTCCAACCCTTGCAATGTCTCGTAAGCTCATCGATCTTGCCCTCATTCTTCAAACATGTGAGATATCTCAGCCATTCCCAATGGTAACAGTGGTTAGAATTATGAGGCAAACAATGAATGGAAAAGAATACATGTTGGAAGAATCGACAAAGTGTTCACATAAAGACGACTCGATGAGCTGCTTGATCCAGTTTTGCCATCTTGGTAGCTACCTTCTCCTTCCCAACACCACTGAGTTCACTAGACTCTCTAATTTTCAAAGAGGTAAACATACACTTTCTTCCCTCCAATTTGATGTCATCAAAATACTGACCAAGACTGTAATCAGAAGGTAGGGCAAACAAACGACCAATGCTTTTTAGCTCCTCAAGCACACCAATGGCATGATTTTCAATCTTCTCCAAGAAAATTTCTCGGGCCAGCCTCCTGTAATAGCAATATGCCATCGCATTGGAATAACAAAACACAAGAAGTAATATTATGATTGCTGAATCAATAGCACAAAAAAAGGAGACTTGTTTGGCTTACGCTCGGTATGGAGTATCTGAAGGAGGCATGTGATACATATTCCGAATGATTGTGCTAGCCTCCAATAAAGACAGGTACTGAATTTTCTTCTCTAATTTCAATGGTGCAAGGGCAATGCACTTAATCTTTTCAAGAGTGATAACTTGCTCTGCAGCATCAAAGTTCAAAGAAAATAACTTGGCTTTCCAAACATCCCCTAGTTGGGGGTCAAGACAATTGAGCACCTACAAAACATTACTGGGCATGATTTTTGGAACTTTTTAAATTGACCAATGTACTTGAGCCATAAACCAAGAGTGAAGTTACCCGTCCCATCCGATCGGATATTTTTCTTTGCACTGCGTCTATCTCCTTCTTCTCTGCCACTGCTCTCTCCTCTATTGGAACTATAGATTTGATCCTCTCTAGGGCTCTCTTGACATCAGTGTTAAATTCAACATGTAAGACATAATGAAAGCAACCAAAATGCACCTTTAGCATTGACAGACAATCAATGAGGCTTTTCATAACAATAACATCTTAGGGTGGATAGAAATATTAGTATCACCTGGAATACAAGCCATGCCAAATACCCTTTACCCAAAGGGTACCAACCAACATTCCCCTTAAGCTCCTTGGTTCTGGCATTGTTAATTGCCTTGCGCTCTTGTGAAGACAAGGAGTTCATGAAAGCTTGGGCATCGCACTCACAAATGTTGTTGGCATTTATGAGCACATCTCTCAAGCTAGGCTTGATCACATCATGCTCATTCAATCTACAAAGAAAAAATTTCAGAGTTCTTCCACCCAAAATTGAATGAAGACTAGAAAAAAACAGTACTATTAAAAAAATCTTACAAGTTCATGCACTGCAAACTTGCCAAAAGAGAAATTTCAGTTGTCTTTTGTGGGTCAATCAAGGTGCACATCACCCTAATATGCCGTGCTTTGGTCTCTCTATATGATTCCTCAATCACAGCCATCCAAGCAATGGTTCTAACTTACAAAGATTAAACTTACTATTGGATAACTCATAAATCCATGCAAGTTAGCAATCATTCAATGAATACCAAAGGGAAAATTCTTGGCAACATACAAAGAGAAAACCTATTCTTTGATAAATAATAAATACATACAAGTTAGCAATCATTCAATAGATACAAAAGGAAAAATGTTGCAATGTCTACACCTCGAGGCGATCACTCAAAATCATGTAAGGTAGCACGTGAGTTGAACAGGTTTCTTTATTTTATGGAGTTACATACATGGCAACAATAGTCCCATTGATGATATAGAAGCTCCTCCTAGCAAAATCTCTCACAAACAACTATTTGTAGCTCATCAGTTTTTATGCTACCGACATGATTTGATCCATTTTTTACACAAAATGATCACATGAATAAAATGTTTAAACTATGGAACTTATAAATTATTGATCACCTTATGACCATGATGATGCTAACTAAATATGGATCACCTTCATATGTCCTTGACCATGTATACACCTCTAGGATGGAGGGAGGAAACCAAGGACCTAGACTCTATATGAGAAAAATCCATGGTCATAATTAAATATAGAGTTTGATAAGACCAACTCTCATGAAAGAAATATAAGTATAAACTTTCTAAAGATCTAGGATTTTGACACTTTAACATGATAAATGTATTCATTCATATCATTCCGATCGTTTTGACTACAAACATGACCATATTTGGAGTCCAATTGACCAAGTTATGGCCCAAATAAAATTGGCAAGAGGAGCCTCCCAAGAGGCCGCGATATGAAAATGGAAATTGCCTTGAAAATGGAAATTGCACAAGAAAAACACATACTTTGACCCCTTTCTTCCACCCCTCCTTCGTTGACCCTTGAAAAACATTGCCAAACATTTTCAGAAATTGTTGTTTATAAGACAATTGATTACTCACAATATCATGGGTAGGACAACAACTGTAAAAGTAAGCAATGAATGCTATTTTTTGAACATAAAATATCACACTAAAATATCAAAAGTTATGAAATTCCTCGCTCGAACGCAGTCGCTTGAATTCTAGTAATCCTCCTGATAAATCATAACTACATATGTAAGTATAACTAGTTAATATACTAGTTATAGTACACTAACATATAAGTAACATCTAGAATATACTTACATATAAGAAATATACGAACATATAACTAACATATACACAGCTCAAATTAGTTAATAGACTAGTTAAAGTTTACTAACATATAACTAGTTGTAGCTATAATGTACTAAGATGAAACTGGATGGAAATTGCTCAACAATTAAGCCAATATGAGGGAGGAACCATTCCAAAAATCAGCAAATGAAAGAGATTTCGAAGTGGCTTCTAGCCACATAGGCTGCTCTTGAGAGCCCCATGAAATGGGGCAAAGCATGCTCCGGGGGCCGGAGCATGCTTTGCCCCATTTCATGGGGCTCTCAAGAGCAGCCCTTTGGGACTATGGAATCCGACAATGCAATATGACAATGCTCCAGGGACTATCGTGAGAGCAAGAAGCAAATAGGAGCTGTGGGTCTAGAGATGAAAAGTGAAAGTGAGATGGAGGAAAAAGTGAGGTGGAGAGAGCAGTTGTACGATATACACTGTCATAGAATGACATAAAAATGTGGCGGGAGAGTTTGTGATTGGCGTAGAATGACATGTATGATATTGAGAATTGTTCTCAACTTGATTCATATGAATCTGAGAACACCTTCCTTTGTATGAATCTGAGAATCCCAAAGGCCTTTGGAAGCCCCTTGATTTGGGGCAAACATGGCTCCCAAGGGGCCATGATATCACGGCCTCCTGGGAGCCATGTTTGCCTCAAATCAAGGTAGCCTCAAAGCCTCAAAATCGAGGTAGCCTCAATCACATAAATGAATACACGAAAAACTACATGGATTGGAATTGCAACATAAAGAAAGGGAGAAGCAAAAACCGAGATTAAAGAGATGGAAGAAGCAGCAGAAGAGGAAGAAGATACCATGATGGATGAAGTCAGACATCCACTATGACCTCTATGTGCAAATTTGTTTCCTAGCATTTCGTCAAGCTTTAGGCCTTTGAGAGCCCCTTGATTTGGGGCAAACATGACTCCCAGGAGGCTGCGATATCGCGGCCTCCTAGGAGCCATGTTTGCCTAAAATCAAGGGGCTCTCAAAGCCTCCTTGCTTCAAGATTAGGAAGTTGGTAGGATGATATACTCCTACCTCCAGTCGTATGTGGTGAGCGAAAAGCAAAGGCTGGAATAAGTGTGGCAAAATCTGCATCACCGTTAATTGATGCTTGTTCAGTTCCTTTTGTTCACCAAGTTCGGGGCTACCGGGCTATGGTGATCCCTTGCATCCAAGGTCTCTGCTCCAGCTCCTCTTCATCTAGAGTTCTGTGCATAGGGGCTATGGCATTTCTTTGCAAACATCCTTATGACTATCCGGTGAAGAAATCTCTATCAATGCGAGTTGATTAGAGCAATCATTGAGTGTTTGGAATACCATGACAATCGTTGATCCCATTGCTTGCAAAGAAACATGACATACCAGCATAGCATGGCTATCAGCATTAGAGAGATACCAAAAAGTTCTACGCATCCAGGCTATGGCGATCCTCAAGAGGCATAGATCAAAACATGATGGATGTGAGAGGATTGAGATTCTGCAGTGACGGTGAGGACGTGCTGTCTTGGTCGGTGATGGAGAGGGGAATGAAGGGATGCAATGGGGAGGAGGAGGAAGATGGACGGAACCGAAAATGTCATGGAAGGTAAAGAGAGAACATGTGGTTTTCACTAGGAGATGAGCATGGTAGAGCATACTAGAAGATGCATCAGGGGTCCATTTCAGGAAGAGCATAAGCATCTGCGACATCGCGGCCTCCTAGGAGCCATGTTTGCCTAAAATCAAGGGGCTCTCAAAGCCTCCTTGCTTCAAGATTAGGAAGCTGGTAGGATGATATACTCCTACCTCCAGTCGTATGTGGTGAGCGAAAAGCAAAGGCTGGAATAAGTGTGGCAAAATCTGCATCACCGTTAATTGATGCTTGTTCAATTCCTTTTGTTCACCAAGTTCGGGGCTACCGGGCTATGGCGATCCCTTGCGTCCAAGGTCTCTGCTCCAGCTCCTCTTCATCTAGAGTTTTGCGTGTAGGGGCTATGGCATTTCTTTGCAAACATCCTTATGACTATCCGGTGAAGAAATCTCTATCAATGCGAGTTGATTAGAGCAATCATTGAGTGTTTGGAATACCATGACAATCGTTGATCCCATTGCTTGCAAAGAAACATGACATACCAGCATAGCATGGCTATCAGCATTAGAGAGATACCAAAAAGTTCTACGCATCCAGGCTATGGCGATCCTCAAGAGGCATAGATCAAAACATGATGGATGTGAGAGGATTGAGATTCTGCAGTGACGGTGAGGACGTGCTGTCTTGGTCGGTGATGGAGAGGGGAATGAAGGGATGCAATGGGGAGGAGGAGGAAGATGGAAGGAACCGAAAATGTCATGGAAGGTAAAGAGAGAACATGTGGTTTTCACTAGGAGATGAGCATGGTAGAGCATACTAGAAGATGCATCAGGGGTCCATTTCAGGAAGAGCATAAGCATCTGCGATATCGCGGCCTCCTAGGAGCCATGTTTGCCTAAAATCAAGGGGCTCTCAAAGCCTCCTTGCTTCAAGATTAGGAAGCTGGTAGGATGATATACTCCTACCTCCAGTCGTATGTGGTGAGCGAAAAGCAAAGGCTGGAATAAGTGTGGCAAAATCTGCATCACCGTTAATTGATGCTTGTTCAGTTCCTTTTGTTCACCAAGTTCGGGGCTACCGGGCTATGGCGATCCCTTGCGTCCAAGGTCTCTGCTCCAGCTCCTCTTCATCTAGAGTTCTACGCGTAGGGGCTATGGCATTTCTTTGCAAACATCCTTATGACTATCCAGTGAAGAAATCTCTATCAATGCGAGTTGATTAGAGCAATCATTGAGTGTTTGGAATACCATGACAATCGTTGATCCCATTGCTTGCAAAGAAACATGACATACCAGCATAGCATGGCTATCAGCATTAGAGAGATACCAAAAAGTTCTACGCATCCAGGCTATGGCGATCCTCAAGAGGCATAGATCAAAACATGATGGATGTGAGAGGATTGAGATTCTGCAGTGACGGTGAGGACGTGCTGTCTTGGTCGGTGACGGAGAGGGGAATGAAGGGATGCAATGGGGAGGAGGAGGAAGATGGAAGGAATCAAAAATGTCATGGAAGGTAAAGAGAGAACATGTGGTTTTCACTAGGAGATGAGCATGGTAGAGCATACTAGAAGATGCATCATGGGTCCATTTCAGGGAGAGCATAAGCATCTGTGTAGGAATTGGAGAAGAGCAACATCAGATAGTAGTGCAAGAATTTGTAAGGAGGCAATAAAGGAGTTTTGGACACCTACTCATGTTAAGGAGGATGAGTTGTCTACCCTTGAGAGATGGTTGGCATGGTGGGATGTGCAGGTTTCCCAATGGGGAGGTTCATTCATGCAACAACATAAGGACATTGGATTTGTGCCCTCTGTGAATTTAGCTGAGACCAAGCACTCTAGCATGAGGGCTGCTCATGGGTATGCTAAATACATAAGCTTATATGAGGCCACCGCAACAGATTTGGCAATGTTTATGCTTCAAAGTGCACACTACAAAGCTTACATGGAAGGCAAACACTTGGGAACAAGACTTGCATTGGAGAAGCTGAGGGAGAGGATTTTGATTTGGGATTCTAGCAATGTGTCAACAAAGAGACTTGTTGATGTTGCCCACGGTGTTATGGAAGAGGCTGGCCTTCACACACCTGAAATGCAAAGGCCCACAATGGAGCAAACTCAAATTAGAAGGAGAAGAGGTTTTGCCACTCCAACTACAATTAAGGAACATGACAGTCATAGGCCAGAGTATATTTATGTCTCTGCTAAGCAATCAATGGGAGGGAGGAGACCTCCCACTAGAATTGTAAATGGAGATGAGATTAGCTGCAAGGAGAGTGTTGTGTATGAGACAAATTGGGCTATCAGAAGAACAGAGCCAAGGAGTGTGGTGACATGCTTTGGATTCATTTCTAAATCTAAATCTCGTTATGGAGCACTCATAAATACATTGGGTTGAAGTGCAATTGAGGGTGTTCCTGCACCTTGCTTCAAGGGGAGAAGACAACATCCTAATGGTATCAAAGAAAAGTTTGTGTGGTTTTGCAATACCTCTGTTGCCCATACGTGGTGTGTTGATCAGTCTATACTTGGTGTGCTTGGCCACTCGCCAGGGTTGTGGAAGGTGACCATCACCCATAAAGCAACATGAAAAGGATCAATTGAAGGAGGCAGGTTTTGTGCTTGAGGAGGATGAGAGTTTTCATGTGCAAGGACCTAACTTGCAGAGGACTACAACATCATTGAGTCACGATCGGGCCAGTAGAAGGGATAATGGGATAGTGAGATGGAGATCCAAGCTAAGTAAGGAGTTTCAAGACAGGATTCAAAAAGCTCAATGTTTGATTGCAGAAGTGGTGCAAGAGAAAATTATATGTCCTAATGAAATGCATCCATTCCATGTGCGAATAGAAAGTTCTATTGCAAAGGGCCTTACCTACACCGTGAATATCAAAGTTTCCACGGTGTTCTTGCAAGGACTTCATTCAATGAGATGCAAAGAAAGGGATGTATATTCCATGCAAACACATGTACTTTGTCTTCATTGGTGTTTTGCAAGGGTTTCCATTTTCTGAGCAAAAACCCCCGAGTGACGAGTGGACAAAAGGTAGGAGGGGTCAAAATATATAGGCTCAAGTCATTTTTGGGGAGCGAAAAAATCCAAATTATTTCAAGGAATAAGTAAGTAAATATGAAATACTAATAAATAGATATAGATATAAATATACCTTTATATAATATACATATATAATGTCCAAGTGGTGACTTATTTTATCACTTTCAAAAATCCTTTCTTTTCCTTTCACCATTGGTTGGATCATGAAATTTTGAGCAAATATCCTCTTTATAGTTCCTCAGGATGACCTAAGAAAATAATATAATACTTTTTTAATAGACCCTCTAAGTGTATTTTTCCAAAGGAATATGGTTTGAAGAGCTTGCCTCCCAACCCTATTCCACCGGCGGAATCCTTGAGGAGCCTACGCAGAAGGGGTCATAACTTTTGCTCCTTATCTCAGATTGAGGAGCTGTAAAAACGAAAAATGTTCAAAATTTCATGATATATGCAATGGTAGGCTTAAAATTATACTTTTGATAGTTATAAAAAATAAAAAGTAAAAATTTCAAGATATATATGAGAGTTACAACTTCTCCCTAATTCATATTATGGTAGGAAGGAGTTCAATAGAGACCACATTTCCTTAAAAGTACTTAGGTTTGGAGAATTGGGAATTTTTTGAAAATTCATTCCTTGCCTTCCCATATTTGATAATGTATTAGAGATTAATTTATGATCAATTATAATGGCCTCAAGTATGAGGTTTCCAGTATCTTTTTCCTACTCATCCAAGGAATATGGTATACATTATTATATGAGAGCTTCAAATATGGGATTGCTAAAGATTAGGGAAACTCTTTTAAATTGATTTAATTACCATAATCTTCAAAAGAGAGTATGGTAGGGAGGTATTTATAGGAGATTCTAAAGTGTTTACTATTTGTTCATATATAGATGATGTTCTCTAAAATGAGGGTTATAATGAAAAATAAGTAAGTATAAGGTTCCATAAACGAGAAATTAAGAAAGAATTGTATATTCCTTTGAGAAATATACAGGCATGGTTGGTGTCAAAAATTATCACTTGGACTTTTTTGCTCGTAGGTTTTTACTTGGAAAGTGTGCACATCCTTTTGTTTTGCAATTGAGTGACAAAATGCATCAGTTTATGCACCAGGTAGCTCTTACAAAAGTTGAATTGTTTCAAGCCCTTAGTTCTCGCAGGAACCAGCCAAGTGTGTTACATCCACTTGGTTGAACTTTGGGACTATTTTGCATAAGCTTACCTTTGTAGTTGTTAAGGAAACCAAGCAATTGTTTGCCACATGCTTGGTTGATTTTTGAGATTGGGTTTATCTTTGAAAAACCATTTTGTACAATTGGCATATCTATTGTGTCAATTTGGGATATATACAAGTATATTAAGCTCTCAAGTGACTTCCGAATGTATTTGGGGAAGCTTTGGATTATCTTTGGGAACTTATGGAAGCATATTGTATGCTCAAGCTATTTTGGATAATGCTACTTAATTAATGTTATTTGGCCGATGCTGTTAGGCTTGTTAAGAATTTATGCTTATTGTTGGCTCTTTCCTACTGCTTTCATAGGAAAAGCTGGGTATTCTATGTTTGCAGGGTTCCGAGGCTTTTTGTCACCTACAAATATATTGGGATTGTCGGTTGTAGTATTATGTGTAGCTTCGGACCTTGAGTCGTGTTCTGGTGAGAGATGTAAGCTTAAGTGTGGTAAGCAAACAAAGTGCATGCATGTGTAAAAGGAACGTAAATCATCTTTGTTGAGGTAATGAAGGGTTTTGCCTTCATTGGGGGTTGTAGGGTTTAGGAGGAGTTTAAGGGTTAGAAGGAGGTTTCAGGGTTCAGAAGGAGGTTCCAGGGTTCAAAAGGAGGTTCCACAGTTTAGAAAGAGTTCCAGGGTTTAGAAGGAGGTTCCAAGGTTTAGAAGGAGGTTCTAGGGTTTAGAAAGAGTTCTAGGGTTTAGAAGGAGGTTCCAGGGTTCAGAAGGAGGTTCCAAGGTTTAGAAGAAGGTTCCAAGGTTAGGGTAGAGTACATGGTGGAGAACTCGTCTCCCTCATAGATCATGGAGTTTTAAGGGTTGAGGAACAAAGGGTTTAGGGGGAGCATAGGAGTGGGAGAGGAAGAAGGTGTAAGAGCATGGGGGAAAGAAGAGAGAGGAGGGAGGAGGAGGAGGGGGGAGGATGAGAGAGGAGGAGGAGGAGGGAGGAGGAGGAGGTGGGAGGAGGAGGAAGGAGGAGGAGGGAGGAGGAGAGGGAGAGGGTGGGTTGCAAGGTTGGAGGAGAGGGGAGGAGGAGTTGCAAGGTTAGGACATGCTTTTGGATGTGGAGTGCAAGGAAGCATGGACACTTGAGACAAATGGTTGGAATACCAAAGTAGACTCAACACAATGCCCCAAAGAGTGTGGGCTTCATTCCATTATGGGGTATTTATACAAGTTGGAGAGCTTCTCTCTCTACATGTAACACAAAGTCATATCACAAAGTTGTAACACAAAGTTGTATCACAAAGTTGTAACACAAAGTCCAGTGGCTGTGGAACTTGTGTCGTGCCAGTCGATCATGCTCTAGAGCCTTAGCACCATACAATTTTTGCATAGTTTCTAGGTAGCCTGTATCCACCATTTTCTCAAATAGAGATATGTGGCGTGCCTCCAAGAAGATCACTCTTTGATAGAGTCGGCTTGTAATTTGAGCATCAATCCTTTCATTGGGATTAAAGTTGAGTGGAGGCAAATGGAAATCAAGGTAACATGGGACCTCCAGAATGAATTCTAATGTTTTACAGAATATGGCACTTTGGCAAAGGAAGCGATCAATGTTGCCATGCATTATTTGTTCATGCTGCTCCTCCTCCCTCCTCCTCCTTCTCCTTCCTCCTACTTCCTCCATTTTCCTCCTCCTCCTCCCTCCTCCTCCTCTTCCCTCCTCCTCCCTCCTCCTCCTCTTCCTCCCTCCCTCCCTTCTCTTTCGTCCTCCTCCTCCTCCCTTCTCCTCCTCCTTCCTCCCTCCTCCTCCTCCTCCTCCTCCTCAACCCTCACCCCTCGAATCCACAAAGGAGACTAGCTCTCCACTCCTCAACCTTCGACTCCTATGTTAGATATCAAGGCTCCACTCTTGTGTAACTACGTGGGAACTAGCTAACTCTACTTGTAAGCCCCCCATATGAGGAGAAGGCATTTGAGTAGCTCAGTTATCCGGTAGGTCCTAGTTTGGACACCAGATGGGGGCCATGTGTGGCCTGATGGCTGAACGACTTTAGATAGAGTTGGCACATTGCCAACTAGGCTACATGCAACTGCGGGAAGGTATCCCATGACTGACCGCACTGAGGGTAGATGGAGCATTTCCTGGGGCAGCCCACTCTTGAGTTGTGGGACCAGTTTGGAGCCCTAGATCCTGGATGGCTGTGGTCCCGAACGGTTCTATCGTGTGGTTGGTGGCCTATTTCAAGACCGATGGCCATTTTGGGTGGACTAGGTCGGTCTCCCAATTGGGTCTAATTGACTACGACTGGTGGCTATATAAGAGCAAGCCCATGAAGCCCATTATTATCACTGGCTATAGCAATCATGATTCCTTAGCATCCAGCCTCTGTCCTCCACTGTTTTTAGCATGCCATCGAAGCTCCTCACATAGGAGCGCACGGCTAGGAGGCAGCGCCATCTATTGTATCACAGTAATCAAAATTTTGATTCTCCATACTATCTGCTTTTCTCTCTTGCATACGAGATCCTGTTATCTGTTGAGCATAGACGTTGTATTGTTTTCTTACATGGTATCAGAGCTTGGGCTCTAGCAAGAAGATTTGGTAGTGTTTTCTGTTTGTGAGCAGATTGAGAGATGGCCCAGCCCGCAAGACTGCGAATCCCACTGTTCGGCGAAAGTGGAAAGTTGGATGGCACTAATTATCCACTCTGGAAGTTTAAGATGAAGACCATCCTAAGCACATACAAGCTTTGGGATATTGCTGCTGGGGTGGATTTGAAGCCGGCCAAATCCAGCCAATGCAACACAACAGATAGTACCAACTGCAAATGAGATTCTCATGTGGACAAGAAAAAATGCAGATGTGCTATGTTCTATTGTATGCAGTGTAAGTGATTCTATCATGGCGTTAATTCAACATGTCACCACAGCAGAGGAGGCATGGAAGGTCTTGAAAAATCAGTATGAGACCACAAATCAGACGCGGATTTAGAATCTGGAGACTCAACTTGTGAATGAGAAATTGTCTGAGTCTAAAATGGCAGAGAAGTTCATCACTAGGGTGAAGAATCTGCGCGATTGGCATCACCATCACTAGCGAGAATCTAGCACGAAGATGTATACGAATTCTCCCACCAAAGTACGATGGTCTTGTTATGACACTGAATATGCAGAACAGAACTCCGCCCCTCAACTTTGAGGATTTCAGTGCAATGCTTTTGAAGGAGGAGATGTGTCAAAAGACGAGGACTAGAGAAGATTCGGTTTTCTATGCTACATGAAAGAAAGGTAAGGGTAAGGACTCTGGTAACCCATCTTCTTCTGATGATAAAAAGAGAAAGAAGAAGATCAAGTGCTTCTATTGCAACGAGGCAGGGCACAAGCAGAATGAGTGCCAAAAGAAGATTGCAAATGAGAAGAATGGAGTAAAGAAAGAGTCCAACAACAGTGTGCACATAGTACTAGTAGAGCTATTCGTAGCAATTGAGGAGATTTACACAGAGGCAATTCATGTACCTACGGATGAACCTTGGATTATTGAGAGTGGTGCATTGCACCACATGACCAGTCGGCAGAACATGGCATAGTAATAAGATATATGAGTCATGAGGATAGGAATAGAGTGATAGTTGGGGGTAATGTTGAATCCCCATAACAAAGGGCTTCAACATGAGACAAGTAGAATGAAGGGCTCCACGGAAGCGATGCTCAAGAACGAAGCACAATGACCCACTTTTGCAAATCAACATTGTATGGACCAAACCATTGAGCTAGAATGTGCCAAGAAAAATGGTGGGGGACACCTTGTTGGAAGGGATTTTGGCATTAGCCTTAATCACACCTATCACCTCGTCAGCTAGGTACAACCGAATGCAAATGTAGGCGAGTGGTACTCACCACACCCTGTCAGAGGGACTTGTATAAAAGGGAATGAATGAGAGAGATAAAGGGTCCTCCATTTGCTATTGTGCTCCCTTTAATCTATAAAGAGGCTATAAGACCTTGCACTCTAGGCTATTGGTATACCTCTCTACATTTGGTAGGGAATGACATCTTGGTAGCAGTCGGCAATGATGCAAAATGTCCAGCAAAAGGAAAAGGTATGATTGCTCTCAAGTTAGATGGAGTTGTAAAACAATTATCCGATGTTCTTTATGTGCCATATATGAAGAGGAACTTGTTGTCCATTTCTACGATCATGGATCGGGACCTCAAAGATCAATTCGATAAGAATGGCACACAGATTTTGGATCTTCAAGGGAAGGTTATAGGTAAGGTACACGATGCAACAACATCTACAAACTCTCAGCTTTTAGTGCTCGAGCTGATGTGAGCAACACTAAGCTGTGGCATGAGAGGTTTGGTCATCTAAACCTTAGTTCTTTAAAGGAGATGCATAAAAGTGGAATGATTGCAGACCTACCAAAAATTACAGATCTGCCCGATGTATGTAAAGCTTGCATGATGGGCAAGTAGCATCAGCAGCCCTTTCCTAAAGAGGCCAGCAGGGCAAAGGCTCCTCTAGAGCTCGTTCACATGGACCTCTGTAGAAAGATGGAGATGGAAGCTTTGGGTAGTTCCTACTACTTCATGACGTTGATCGATGACTACAGTAGAAGGATATGAATATACTTCCTAAAGACTAAAGATGAGGCTTTTAGTAAGTTCAAAGAATGGCATGTAATGGTCGAGAAAGAAACAGGGAGGAAGATGAAGAAGTTGAGATGAGATAGAGGTGGTGAGTTCACATCAAGTGAATTCGAAAGTTACTACAAAAGTCAGGGGATCAAGAGGCAAAAACCCTCGCCACATACACATAGCAAAATAAAGTAGTAGAGCGCAAGATGCACGTCATCTGCAAAATGGGTAGGAGTATGATGAAAGAAAAAGATTTTCCAAAGACTTTCTAGGCTGAAGCATGTAACACGGCAATTTACATTTTGAATCATAGCTACACGAAGGCTGTGAACTGGATGATTCCACTACACGCCTTTTCTGGTAAGAAACCTTTAGCTGCACATTTCAGAGTTTTTGGATGTAATTATTTTGTGCATGTCCTTGATGCTAACAGGACCAAATGCGAACCGAAGAGCCGGAAATGTATTTTCTTGGGCTACAGTGAAGAGGCGAAGGGTTACTATCTCTATAATCCTGTTACCAAGAAGGTAATAGTAAGTCACGATGTGGTCTTCTCAGAACAGCCGCATCAATTGAAGGAGGATGCTTCCTTCTCAGACAACTAGGACCAGGATATCCATCCAGTACAACCACCAACAGCAGACCGAACTCCCCCAATGGTGCTTGGGAGGATTGAAGATAAAGAAGAGGAAGAAGCGCGTGCAGAACCACAATGGCAACAACCATTCCCGAAGTGGGTAAAGCAGCTTTTGGATGGTAGAGAACCTCTAGCCACTCAGGAGGAACCATCCGAACACTACCGGTCCAAGAGATTAGAGGAGCAAAGAAGGGCAAAGGAACACTTGGTCAACTACACTTTGATGACAGAGGTGATCGACGCTGAAGAACCCAAGTGTCTTGAAGAGGCACAGGGTGATGATAAGTGGATAGAGGCTATGCAGTCAGAGTATGGCTCCATAATGAAGAACAACATTTGGGACCTTGTGAATCAACCACCAAAACGCAAGGTAATCGACACCAAGTGGGTGTACAAGACCAAGTACAAGTCCAACGGCACATTGGATAAGTAAAGTCTCGGCTCGTGGCAAAAGGATTCGCATAGGTACATGGTTTTGATTATTAGGATACTTCTGCTCCCATAGCTCGACTAACCACAAGTCGTAGTGTTTTGGCTTTAGTAGCACAGGAAAGTTGGCCCGTGTTTCAGATGGATGTAAAATCTGCCTTTTTGAATGGAGATCTCAAGGAGGAGGTATACGTGGAACAACCACTAGGTTTTGTGATCCTCGGTTCAGAAGGTAAAGTCTGTAAGCTGAAGAAGGCACTTTACAAGCTGAAACAAGCCCCACGAGTGTGGTACCAGTGGATTGATGCCTACTTTTTGCAAAATGGGTTCAAGAGGAGCCCATCTGGTGCAAATTTGTATATCTTCAGAGGAGGTAGGTGTATGATCATGGTCCTTTATGTGGATGACCTTGTCATAACAGGGAACCATGAAGAAAAGATCTCACAGGCAAAGCAGTTGCTAGGAAGAGAGTTTGAAATGAGAGTAGACCTCAGACTGATGCATTTTTGTTTGGGGATTGAAGTTTGGCAAGAGCCAAAACAAATCTGCATCTCACAGCTGAAGTATGCTGGAGAGATAGTGAAGGCATTTGGCATGGATGAGTGCAACAAAGTTGGCACCCCTATGGAGGTTGACGTGAAGTTCTCAAATGAGGATTCATCACCACTGGTGGACGAAGTGAAGTATAGAAGCCTTGTGGGCAGTTTGATTTACTTGAGCAACATGAGGCCGGACATATGTTTTGCGACTGGTGTACTAAGCAGGTTTTCCAATAAGCCCAGGGAGAACCATTGGAGGGCAGGGATGCACGTGCTGAAATACATCAAAGGCACACTTGATTATGGAATCACCTATACCAAGGGCAATATTTTGACCAGATTCTGTGACTCGGATTGGGCAGGAGACATAAACAGCAAGAGATCAGTGACATGTTACTGTTTCTCACTTGGATCTGGAGCTGTGTCATGGGTCAGCAAGAAGCAACTGACAATTGCTCTTTCTTCTACCGATGCTGAGTACAAATCAGCATGTTTTGCTTCTTGTGAGTAGTGTGGTTGAGGTGGATTTTAGGGGACATGGGTGTAGTGCAGAATAAGCCTATGCAATTATTGTGTGACAATCAGAGTTGCATGGCAATTACAAAGAAATCTGTGTTCCACGCTCGCACAAAATACTTTGAGATTCAATATCACTTTGTACGCGAGCTCATCATGGATGGAGAGGTCGACTTGGTGTACTGTCCGACTACAGAGAATGCTGCGGACATCTTCACAAAGGCTCTTGGAAGAGACTTGCTGGAGAGGCATCTTCCTTGACTTGGCATTGGGCCGAAAAAGTAAGTTCACTTGCGGGTGGACATTGAGGGGGGGTGTTAGATATCAATGCTCCACTCTCATGTAACTACGCAGGAACCAGCTAACTCTACTTGTAAGCCCCCCATATGAGGAGAAGGCATTTGAGTAGCTCGGTTATCCGGTAGGTCCTAGTTTAGACACCAGATGGGGGCCATGTGTGGCCTGATGGCTAGACGGCTTCAAATAGAGTTGGCACACTACCAACTAGGCTACATGCAAGTGTGGGAAGGTATCCCATGACTGACCGCACTGAGGGTAGATGGAGCATTTCTTGGGGCAGCCCACTCTCAGGTTGCGGGGCCCATTTGGACCCCTAGATGATCTCGGATGGTTGTGGGCCAAATGATGAGCGTAGGTCAGTTGCTCTATTCTGCACCATGGTTCTATCATTTGGTCAGTGGCCTATTTCGGGACTGACCCCCAGTCGTTCATTGTAAGCGGACTCGGTCGGTCTCCCAATTGGGTCTAACCGACTATGACTGGTGGCTATATAAGAGATAGTCAATAGAGCGAGTGAGAAAAAGCGAGCTGGCCCAATGAAGCGAGCGAGTTTTTTTACAATTCCTCTGATGAGAACAAATTTGAAACCAAACTTACTATAGCAAGATGTTGTCATAATAAGCATACCAATAATTAGTCTTACAATCCACCCTATCTTTCACTTGAAGAACATAAACTAATTACCAAACTCATAACATAGATGATTGTTGAAATACCACTTCACCTGCAAAATGCCCTAGACCAAAACTTTCCAAATGTGTCCATGGTTCACCACAACAATTATCAGTCTATGAAGAAAATGGTGTTTTAAACCATATTCTAATCCCCCTGACATTCATCATCAAGAAAGTAGTTGTGTCCATGTGGTTTATCTAATTGGCACTCATCATATCTCATCGGCTGTCATGAATCTTGCCATTTTTTCTGCATAGCATGGTAACAAACTACAACAAAATATACATTTCAAAGGAAAGTAAGTCAAAGTGGAACAATGAAAATAATTTCCAATAAGAAGAACTTGCCATCCTTATGTGTTATACAAAAGACAATTCGCTACCAACAAAAAGCAAAAAAAATCAATTGCTAGATCAAGGCCTTACAAACACTATCCAAAGCATCAAAATTTGTACTTTCTTGATTCAAAGGCACCCGTAAATGTTCACTATTTACCATATTATAAAGATGCTAAATAACACTTTCGAAGTCCTCAATTTTAGCATTCAAAATATATAACAAAAAAACTCAGGGCCAGTAGCATACTACTCATCAAAGGGGTTGGTGACAGGTTCCACTCTCTCTTCTTCCCCCTCTCCATCATGCTCTGACCTGATCCATTTTCCAAAATGATCTGCCACAAGTGGCTCAACAATGCTAGCCACAATACTATTGTCTGAATCAAATGAAAAACAAGGGCTGCCAATGGCCTGACAAGCACACATAAGAGGGGCTGTAACACAACCCATCTCTAGAACCAGCCCTCCAGGAGCACAGAGAAGAGACATAATGCAACCTACAAAAAAACTACTCCTCTCTAGTCCACCTCGTGCTAGCTGAGAAGACATTGGCATGATTGTCCTTGTAGAGGGAGGTATGTGATGAGTCTAGACATCTTCATGTGGATCAATCAAAAGCTATTGGAAAAGTGGAAAGCTCTCCTCCCAAAAAACTGTTGGATTCTTCTTTGCTCTATGTATTAGAGCTAATACTGAAGATTGCATCTGGAAACCACATGGAGAAAAACATGTATAGTATATTGACTTCAACTAGCAAGCATTATAGCATGAAAGATGGCAAACATAGCATGCATAGGACTTATCCTTCCAAACATAGCATGCATAGGACTAACGAGGAGACAGTTGTCAAAGACAATTTTATCATGGAATGCAAACATAGAATGCATGGAATGGTAGCTTACCTTAACACTTTTATCATGTTCTCTACAAAATCCATATGGAAACTTGTCATGAATGAGCACATGTCTAACAACCTCCAAGCCCTGGACATATGCAAACCGTTCCATCCAACCAATACATTGTCCTGCAAGCAATTAATTTTATTCAAAACTAGTAGAATGGAACAAAATGTGAAATGTCAATTGTGGTATTGTGCCTTACCTGCCAAAGGACATATGCATGCCCACCAACCACTATCAGACAAAGAAGCTGATGCAACTGCAAGCCCATGCCGCACATGGTCCTCGAGCAAGATATTCCAAGTAGGAGTGGATCCTCTCTCATCAAGTGGATAGCTAGATGGAAAATCGAGCAATATAAAATATGAAGCCCACTTCACCTTCTTACCCATCCTCTTGTAGTCCTGATCTTAACTAGCCACTGTAATAAAAAACTCATGCAAAATAGCATACTTATCATTTCTTTTAGAGTCAGCAAAGTCTTTGCCCATTGTAATGTAATCTCCAACTGTACAAGCAAACAAAGGTGTGATGCCATGGGCCAAGGAAATGTCAGGTGACTGTGATCGATGGAACACGTATTGCTTCACAAGTCCCGAGATTGATTCTCCACCTATATGCAAAAGCAAATCAATTACAAGTAAAACTAGTGTTAAAGGAACAACTACATATGTAGAACACAACAACAACCTCCAAGCCCTGGACATATGCAAACCGTTCCATCCAACCAATACATTGTCCTGCAAGCAATTAATTTTATTCAAAACTAGTAGAATGGAAACACAAAATGTGAAATGTCAATTGTGGTATTGTGCCTTACCTGCCAAAGGACATATGCATGCCAACCAACCACTATCAGACAAAGAAGCTGATGCAACTGCAAGCCCATGCCGCACATGGTCCTCGAGCAAGATATTCCAAGTAGGAGTGGATCCTCTCTCATCAAGTGGATAGCTAGATGGAAAATCGAGCAATATAAAATATGAAGCCCACTTCACCTTCTTACCCATCCTCTTGTAGTCCTGATCTTGACTAGCCACTGTAATAAAAAACTCATGCAAAATAGCATACTTATCATTTCTTTTAGAGTCAGCAAAGTCTTTGCCCATTGTAATGTAATCTCCAACTGTACAAGCAAACAAAGGTGTGATGCCATGGGCCAAGGAAATGTCAGGTGACTATGATCGATGGAACACGTATTGCTTCACAAGTCCCGAGATTGATTCTCCACCTATATGCAAAAGCAAATCAATTACAAGTAAAACTAGTGTTAAAGGAACAACTACATATGTAGAACACAACAACACCCTTACCTGCACTCTCTATGTGATCCATTTCATGCCGCATAGGACTAGATGGTCCCTCATCTAGAAAGAGAACAATCATAAACTTATTAATGCAATGTCAAAAAGAATTGAAGACAACATCAACAAACAATCATATTGTATCTTCCTTACCTTTTTCTATAGGATGTTCTTGTTTCTCTTTCTCTTTCTTATCTCTCCTTGAGCTTCCCTCCACTTTATCCTTACTTGCTTCATTGGCTTTTTGTGAAGCATAAGTATTGTACAAGTCTCTTTCTCGCACCAGTACTTGTCATTTAGGGAAATCTATCCACCAGGGACAATGTGCTAATTCCCATTGAGAGAGATGGTGCATGCCAAGTGGATACATGCATGTAGCATGACCAATCTCCACCCAACTCTTGCACAAATTTAGAATGTCAGAGATCCTTTTCTCTATTGCCAAGTGGGAGAGATATCTATCAACCAAGAAACAAAAAAAAATTGGATGCCCCAAACCATCAAAAGGTCAAGAAATCAAGTGGAACAACCATCAATGATTGTGTAATTACATGAATCAATAGCACAAACATAGACAAATGAAAAATGAACCTTCAAATGAATTGACAACATACCTATAAACCACCCTATGGGCAGCCATGTCCAACTCAGCAGATAGTCCATCTCCTTTTTTTCCATTCTTGCTCTCCATCTTTGTTTCCTTTGATCTTAGCACCATAAACATATGTTTTCTCCCCTCCAATTTTATATCCTCCATGTATTGCTGCAATGTGTAATCCTTAGGGGTATCCAAAGGCATGCCCATTGTTGTGATCACCCTCAAATCTTCAAGCACTTTCAATGACTGTCTCTCCACCTTCTCCAAAAATATCTCTCTACTAATCCACCTAAACAGTAAAAGTTGACTGAATTTTATAATAAAAAAATAAGAGTCATGCCATTGGCAAGAAACAAACAAACACCATGAAAGATGATTTGTATTAGTAGAAGAAACACACCCTCTATACTCAAGGTCGCCCACAGGCATGAAGTACATGTCTCGCATAGGTTTAGTGGCTTCTAACAAAGAAAGGAAAATATTTTTTTTTCTAATCTCAAATCAGACTTTGCAATGAGTTGGAGCTTCTCCAATATCACGCAAGAGTCCATACCATCAAAGCGCAAGGCAAACAACTTTTCCAACCAAGCCTCTCCAAGACTAGGATCTATACAATTCAACACCTATCCAAAGATGACATGTCAGTCACTTAACCTCAAAATAAATGCAGCAAAGTATAGAAAATTCAATTCACACCTTTCCCATCCTATCAGCAATTCTCCTTTGAATTATGGTATGCTGCTTTCCTTCTGCCTATCCCCTTTGATCTAAAGGTAGCTTTGTAGATATTTTGTCCATTGCTTTTTTAAGATCTGTATTGTACTCAACCTACATACATAAGTTCCAATTAGAGAAAGCAAAAGAGTGATAAAGATGTAAGCATCAATACAAATGCAACATTCTACCTGGAAGACAAGCCTTGCCAGATAACCTCTTGTCAATGGAAACCATGGCTTCTTCCCTTTACTCTCTTAAGCCCTCCAATTCTCTATTGATTTGATCTCACTCGAAGACAATGTTCTCATAAACACCATAGAGTCACACTCACAAATGTTGTGTGCATTTATGAGTATGTGCCTTAGACTGGGTTTGATAATGGCATGTTCATTCATGCTAGAAAACAAACAGCAAAGTACACAACCCAATCAATAAATGCAAAGTAGCATAAAACACAAATGTGGAGAAGATTCAAAGAGTCCATGTACTTACGAATTCATTCATTGTAGCCCTACCAAGAGAGCAATCTCACTAATTTTCCTTGGGTCAATTATTGTGCATACCACTCGTACATGTCTTTTCTTGTTTGTAGGAAAGATTTCCTTGATGACACTCATCCATGCAGTGGTCCTATGATTGCCCTCCCAAACAGATAACATCTTTTGTGACATAAAATGAAAGTCAGTGTTAGACATCACATCTTTCTCAAACTCCCCATCCACCTCTCTCCAGGTGGGAGACAACTCTTCCTTATATCATCTGGCACAACTATTACCTCTTCATAACTCTTGCAGATAGATACAATGAAAGACCCTTTCTCTGGGAGATAGCCCTCCACTTGAAATGTACTTTTAAGTGAAGATACATCATCACGAAGTCCTCGCACTCTTGCATAAGGTATCAACCTACACAAGGGAATGTGAGGACACTGATCTGAATCAAGAATCCTACATTTGCCAATCACATCACCTCCTCCTTCCACCTGAACTTCACTATCATCCAACTCATCCTCCTCCACTCTTGGACCTTTATCTCTTTGAGTTAATGATACTTAAACCTCTAGACCCACCACACTTTCTTGCTCTTCCGTTCCACCTATTGATGATTCAACATTGTGATCTACTTTTGTTCCTCTTGTCACCTTTGTAGAATGTGCCACTTGAACTTTTCGGCCTTTTTTTCCTATCATCCTGAAAAGACAAAAAACAAGGCATTTTTCCAATCATAGTTCTCAAAACCTTTTCAATAAAAACCAAAACTAAAAACAAATACATGTATCTACCAATGCAATTGATTTCCAGTTTAGGGAACATTCACCCACTTGTGTCCTAAAAGAAAAAGGTTCATCTCCAATGCACATAGTATATCAACTTGCAGTGGTATCTATACACATGGATATATGGAATTGCAGTGGTAAATATGCACTTCTATGCCTACCCCTTACCCTCATGAAAAGACACCTTGAGATGCGAAAAAGGACAGCGCGTTAACATGCTATCCTTTTTGGCATCTCAAGCTGTCTTTTCATGAAGGCTTTTCATGAAAGCTTTTCTACTCAATCCTCCATGTATGAATACTTTCTTTCATACTCACAAAAGGTTGCTTCGACCATTTCATCTTTTGTCTACAAGTATGCTTTGGTGTATAGGTCTAATGGTCTTTGGAATGCTATTGGACTCTTGGAGGGATAGGTCACATGGTCTTTTGAATGCTATGGAAGGAGGGAACTATTGGACTACCTGAGGGACCAAAATAGGCAGCGCGTTAACGTGTTGCCTCTTTTACTACCCCCGATAGTCCAAGTTCCCCTCCCTTGCATGGCTCTGGGTAACTCTAGCAACTGCGGGCGTACATGCCTCGTATATATGGTTTGTAGAAAAGCTTGCTTGCAGAGTAACTACCACCAAGTCCTAAGCAACTACCACCAAGTAACGAAATAAAATGGAGTGAGCAAAGGTCGTGGTGAGCCCACAAATGGAAGCACGAAAACTAGAATATGTCGAGTAAAGAATGGAACTTGAGAAAATCAAACATCGCTAAGAGGGGCATTCCTAAAATCAAACGACTGAGAAAATGAACGATAATCCAAGTCCAAATGACGTTAACAACAATAGAAAGAGGCATCCCTAAAAGGGGAAAACAATAGTAGCACATAATAAAGCAAGGAGCGTATGCAATATGTGAATTGAAAAGCCTTGTCTTGCGTTCCAGACTGCATTAGCAGAGTTTATACAAAACCCAAGATTCTCAAAAATCAAACTCAGCATCCATGAACTCTACGAAACACTGGAAACAGTTTCAGCAAATTGAAAGCACTAATCATCAACATTGGGGAAGCTCATGCACTACCCATATCAAACACAAAGTAGCGACATCATATTTCATCATATCAAACACAAAGTACCGAATCCCGTGGACCTTGCGTACGCTTTTTTTGCCATTGGACCTTCTTTAGAGAACGCTTTGTAGATTTCCCATCAGGGGACTCATCTTGCAGATGTAGGGGATTACCATCAAAGGTGTCGTGCAGGAAGTTTGTATAAACATAAACATCGTTCAAATTTTTCAATAACTATCATTTACACTACACACTATATTATATTCAGCATATATCATGAAGATGTACATCAAAGGTGTCATGCAAGAAGTTTGTAGAAAGGATTTCCAATAGCAAGACGTTCAACATAAACATTCGCAAGAGGCATAACAAACTGAACGGAACTTCTGATTGGCACAACTCGCTCCTCCATTCCATTTTCGTCAATCGAGACGACTATTCCATTTCACTCCTCCACGATTATTCACAATTGTAAATAAGGCTTTACTACATTGCAATTCACAGTGTTCAACCCATAACACCTGGATCCAATTAGGTTCTCGTGCTTCAGTTTCTTCACAATTTGGATAATGGATCTATAGGACAGATTGCTTGAGTCTCACATTTGCAAAGCTAGCATCATGTGATTGCTAGCTACAGTAGCTAGAGATCGGCCGGAGAGATGATAAAGAGTACTACGAGGAGCTGGAGATTGGTCGGAGAGATGACAAAGAGTACTACGGAGAGATGACTAAGAGTACTACGAAGAGTACTACGAGGAGAAGCATGATGGAGTGAGGAAGTTGAAGAGAAGAAGTTGAAGAGAAGAAGCGCCCTCCAGATTTTCACAAAAATCTATGCATTTGCACAAATTTATGGGTGTGTCAAGAAGATACGTTGATTCACTGGTGGCCCGACTCCACACTGATCCGACTTCACAACAAGAGATGTCTTCCTTTTGATGCTTTGCTGGTAATAGATGCATGCCTTTGTGAAGCATAAAAAATGCATGGGTTCTTATAGCCATTAGGAGGGAGAAGTGTAGTACTTTGGTCAGAAGCATTGCAAAACAAGGAAAGCACATCTCTGTCCACATTCATTGTTTGGCCATGCATGTGGATCATCTTCAAAGTCTAACCTGAAAATGTGCTTCCTGCACAAAAGGGCAAGGCGTGCACCTATGTTTTAAGAAATTATCTACCTGTAATACTGTCCTGGAGAGGATTTGATCACCTCGGCGAGCTGATCATACAGTAAGTGCAAGCCATCAATGTGAGACTTCACCTTCTTCAACGGTTCTGTGCAAAAGTTCCCAAACGAGATTGAAAAGTGAGTGAAGGGCAAAAGAGCCAAAACTATACACGAGTCGAGTTTGGAAGACATACCAAGAGAAGGAAGGGAGTGATGGATGAGGAGAAGCTGGGCTTGCATGAGGCAGGTGGTGGTGTCAAGCTCAGCGACGATGGAGCAGAGCTTTTCCCGGACGGTGCCAGATTCTTCGGACTAGGAATGAAAATCCTCAAATTGGTAATCCATGGAGGGCAAAGCGAGGAGGGTACGAGAAAGAGGATGATGGAGAGAAGAAGGCAAACAAGGGTTGGGTATGCGAAGAAACAATCTAGAGCAACTGAAGGAGGACTCTCTAAAGCACAAACTTGTTCTCAAGGTCAGAAGGAAAGCTACCATAGTTAACTAATCTACTTCTTTTCTTCATTCATTCAAACTCCTCCATTCCATTTCATGCTTCCCAGCCTCGAGCTTCGGAGGTATCCAACTTCCTTCCTGGACTACCTGGGGCAGCAAAAGAGGTAGCGCGTTAATGCGCTGCCTCTTTTGCTGCCCAGGTAGTCCAATTGCCACCACAATGAGTCACCTTGCTCTGGACTGCCTGTGATTGATCGTCTTCCTCATCGTTCTCTTCTAAGAATCTATATGAACATGCTCTCCTAATTATCGTCAACATGCACGATCGAATGTATCGAATCTGCCACTGCACGAGAAGAAATTTCAAGTTTTTTTCCCTTTTGCTCTTTTGCATTATCCCATCCAGTCATACTCATGTACATGTAGTTGGGACATCGATTGCTCTGCTGGCCATCAGCTACGATTGCGTCGATCCCTTTGAAAATGATTTGTTAGCACGTATTTGTACTAGTCCGTTCCTAACATTTTACACCATCGGCCAGAGATTCTCTTCTTTCTGCAAGGATGTCTATGAAGATTGCAAGGTAGTTTCCCACCACAGGGAGACACCTTACTCAAGAAGGCAGTCCAACTTCCTTCTTGGATTGCCTGGGGTAGCAAAAGAAACAGCGCATTAACGCGCTGCCTCTTTTGCTGCCCCAAGTAGTCCAACTGCCACCATAGTGAGGAAGGTTATCCAACTTCCTTCCTGGACTGCCTGGGGTAGCAAAAGAGGCAGCGCGTGTTGCCCCAGGCAGTCCAACTGCCACCACAGTGAGCCACCTTGCTTCATATCTCTTTTGCCTCACTTTGCTTCATATCTTTTTCTTGCTTGCACTCTTGCCATTACGCTTGCCTCCCTAGGCTATGGTCGTTGAATTTTTGAAGAGAAAAGAGTACTTACCTCAAATGCTCTTTGTTCGTTGATGTTTGTTGAAGGCCACAAGGAGGTCGATGTCAAAGTTTGTTGAAAGCCACAACCAGCTCGATGTCACGGCAGGCACCTCGGAAAGGAAGGAGTTGACATCGCTAAACTTTTGAACTATGGGAAGATGAGAGGGCAGGAATGGAAGGGGGTGGGGAGTGTTGGAGGAGCGTGAGGAGCATTTGGGGGAAGCTTCAAGGCTGGAGAGAAAGAGAGATAAAATTGCTTCAAGGGTGGAGAGCCCACCACGCCCTTCCTTTTGTAGGCGATGGTCATTATTAGATAGATTTTGCAGGCGATGGTCATTATTAGACTGATTTTGTAGGCGTAGCCTTTAGAGAAACAATTTTTGAGGATTTTGCAGGCCTGGTCATTATTAGACGGTAGGAGAAGATGACATAACTAACACCTTGTAATAGTGAGGAGAACACCATGTAATGACTCATGATGGAAATAGTAATATTGCTCATTCATGCAAATGTGAAGTAAACTAACACATTTCGATAGTTTTCATTTTAGATATGGATTTAAAGATACTACTCATCCGAACTATTGCTAGTAAAATATAGTAATTATTAATCTTTAATTTTTTTCTTGATATTTTAGTCTTTCAATACCAATATATAAATTTGAAAGTTACTTCTCTTTTTATTCATTTATATTAAATGTACACCCTTACTGAATGAAATGCATGGAGGCGTCATTCAAGTTACTCTATGCATGAAGGCATCTTGTTCAAAGATTACCATTATTCTAAATAAATAAACACATATTGTTCAATAAAGACCTACAGTTAAACGACCACCTTGGATGCTAATAGTGACATCCATTTGCATTTGACACTTACAGAGACGAACTTGCTTCTCTCCCATAATCCCTCTCAATGGCTCTTCTCTTTGCTCCATTGTCTTCAGTCTCCAACACATTTATGCCATTTCTTCTTTTGCCTCCCTGCTTTTGGACCCTTTGTGTAGCTAGCTTTTCTCTTGTTCTTTGGTTGGTGTCGTCTGGTGCTACATCTTGGCTCTAGCATTTGAATTTTGCCTTTCTCAATTTTCATTCACTTTGGAGAACACGAATCATTGACCATTCGTTTTGACACTTCTTTCCTGGAGGTTTCATTGGTGGAGCTTAAGGAACACTTTCACATTGAGAATGAGGACATTGAGTTGCATCAAGAAATCGGAATAGATGAGCTTGCCATTGTACTTCCAGTGGTGAACTTAGAGGATGGTCAGAAAGGGTTCAAGATTAGTGGTGGCCAACAATCAACCTTAAGAGTTCACATGTCCGATAAGAGAGGTACTCATGGTGACTTTATGAATCATGAACTGAATAGTGTGGTTTCACTTATAGAGAGGATGCCTTTGAATAGTTCTCTTCATGTTGTGCTCAAATCTACAGTTCGAGTGGAGAAGGTTATTGTGCTTCCTCTAACTTATGATGAATATATTGTCTTCGAACTTCCACCTATGCCTAAGGGTTCACCAATGTCTGGAATGGAACAGAATGCTGATGGTCATGTTTGGACAAAATATTCCACATGTTCGCAAGACTGCTTCAATGGTGTTATGAGAATGAGTAGATGTTCAGGTTATTTAAGATGTTGTAATTTGGATTGTCCTTTCCTTGAATGAATGGGAATTTTAAATGATACACAATGGAAAGGAAAGCTTAGGAGACCTCCTCTACTTGGTCCCATTGATCCAGCCTTGAGGTCACTTGTGTGCAAGCATTGTGATGATACCAGAGTGTGTTTACCTATGCAGTGCTATTATATATTATTGCTTTCCCCATGAATGAGTGAAGACAATGAGATGCGCAGTGCATGTGGGTTTCCATGACCATCCAGTTGAAAAAGGTAGAAGTCGAGCGAAGGAAATGCAAGTAGAGGATCTCATTTCAATGCATGCTAGGTTGAATGGAAATTCCTCTTGCAAAAATATCGAGGTGTCTGTGGCACAAGACCTTGTGATGGAGATGATGCTAGCAAAGGATGGGGTTGTTGTGGAGCCACTAGATGATCAAAAGTTCAAAGAAGTGCTTGAAACCATTACACCAATGTCCCAAAGAAGGAGGCTTCAGAGAGTGGTGCAGAGCGCAAGAAGTGAGGCTAGAGGAGGGGATGGTGGAATGGATTCAATACTTGATTTAAAGAGGAGAAGCAAATATCCATACCTACAAAGTATCCTATTTCCTGAACAATTGCAAGATGAACAACAACCACATATCTTCAAGATGTCGACCATTGGTCCAGGATCAGGAGTTGATCTAGTGAATTGCATGCGGCTTGGTGGAAGCTTGGGATCACAATGGGTTCATTTTGACCATGTGCATCGAGTGAGGGGATGGTTAACAATGGGTGCTCATGTGTATGACCCATTCATAAGGGAACTATTAACTATAACAATATGTGAATTCAAGGTGGAGGATAACCATGCTCAAGTTCAATTCTGGGAGCTACTGAACAATACAATGGAGAAGAATGGTTTTAAAAAACCTGAATTCTATGGATTCATGGCAGATGGAGCAGGAGCAAATTGGCTGGCTGTCTGCATTGTTTACAATGGTGGACCTGAAAATGTGATGGATGGTAGAGAAAGAACTTGTGTTTTCCATTGGGAGATGAGCATGGTTGAGCACACCAGACGATGCATTAAGCCACAATTTCAGGAGGAGAATAAAGTTCTATGTCGAAAGTGGAGAGAGGCAACAACTTCAACTTCTGCAGACCAATGCAAACAAACATTGAATTTGTATTGGTCCCCGATTCATGTGAAGGAGGGTGAGCTACCAACATTGCATATGTGGCTTGCTTGGTGGGATGTTAGAGTCAACCAGTGGGGGGGAATGTTCTTGTGGCAAGAAGAGCACTCTGGATTTGTTCCTATAGTGAACCTTTTAGAGACAAAACATTCTAGCATGAGAGCAACACATGGATATGCAAAACACATAACATTGCATGATGCTTGTGCAGTAGATCTTGCAATGAGTGTCCTTCAGAGTGCCCACTACAATGCCTTTATGAATGGAAGACACTTGGGTACAGGACCAAATTTGGATGCTCTCCGGCAAAGAATACTTGATGGTAGTGGGTCTGGTAAAGGGGATAGAAATAGGCTTGTGGATTTATCACACACAGTGATTGAAGAGGTTGGGATACAATCTCCCAAGATGAATAGGCCAATAACAGAACCGGTGAGCATAAGAAGAAAGAGGGGTTCAAAATGTTCAACATCGGTCCATGGAAATGATAGTCATCAACCAGAATACATGACAGTGACAATAAGGAGAGTGATAGGAAAAAGAAGACAAATTGATTTTAAAAGTCCATCACAGGACATGGTTTGTAGAGAGATAGATATTCATGAAACCGAACCACATAGCGTTGTCACATGCTTTGGCTACTTGGCAGAGAGTTGGAGACGATGTGGGGCACTAATTAATTCACTTGGTAGAAGTGCAAGTTATGGCGTGCCAGCCCCTTGTTTTAAGGGAAGAAGGAAACATTCTCATGGAGTGATAGAGTAGTTTGTATGGTTTTGTAATACTTCTATCACCCATACATGGAATGTGGATAAATCCATTCAAGGTGTTCCTGGGGTCTCTCCAGGTGTATGGAAGGTTGCAAGTGGGACATCAATGACTGTAGATGAGAGGGGTGCCCTTGTAAGGGTAGGGTTCGTATTTAATAGTGATGATTCTATTGGTCTGATGGGACCTCCTTATGCAGAGCAGATCCATACACCTAGCCATCTGCGCCCTTCTCATCGTGATGGAAAGCTTGTTTCATGGAGAAGTAAGTTGAATAAATATTTCAAGGAAAGGATACACAAGGTAGTTACAGAAAATGGGGAGGTGGTGAGAGAGAACATCATTATTCCACATGAGGTGCATGTATTCCATGTTCGTACAATAGGATCAATGTCCACGGGGCTAACATATAGTGTCTTGATTTCAGAGTTTCCACATTGCACATGCCTTGATTTCACAGAAAGGGAAGCAAGAAAAAGTCCCTACATGCCTTGCAAGCACATATACTTCGTGTTTATTGTTGTCTTGGGCTTAACTGAAATGGTGCATCAGTTTATGCATCAGGCTGCATTGACAAAAGTTGAATTGTTTCAAGCTTTGGGTGGTAGAAGAAACTCATCAAGTATGTAGTGTATGGCTTGGATGCCCTTTTTTTGCATTTCCTTTAGAATCGGATAATATATGTAGGTGTGCTTCCTTGCATGAAGCTACACTAAGTTGTATTTTTTGAAGGTGGAAGAAACCCATCAAGCATTTAGTAGGCAACTTAGATGTCCCTTTTTTATATTTCCTTTGGAAGTGGATGATATACATAGGTGTGCTTCCATGTTTTGGCAATGCACGAAAAAACATTTTGTACAATCATTCCAAGGGTTGGAAGATATTTTGAAGCATTAAATTTTTATATTAATTTTTTTTTGTATGACATGCTTTTTGTGCTATGGAGTTAATAACTTTTAGAAAAAAGGTGTCTTCTGACAACATGAAGAGCAGTTAATGTAATATGTTACTATTCTCATTATTGAAAGCATTCAATGTTTTATTTTATCATTACTTTTTCACAGCAAAGGAAACATGATTTGAACATGTACTTTTAGAAACATGCTAGCCAAGATGCAGGCGAGTGGGTAAGCTTCCTTGGAGCATAAATTGTGGTAATTGGCTGTCCCGGATGAATATAATGTGGTTGTTATTAAACAGATAAAACCTTGCATTATTGTTTGTCCATGCTCGCTTATTTGGCCTCGCTCGCTTTTCTTCGCTCGCTTTTTGGTAATCCTTGCTATATAAGAGCAAGCTCGTGAAGCCCATTATTATCACTGGCTACAGCAACCCTGATTCCTTAGCCTCACGCATGGCTGGGAGGTAGCGCCATTTATTGTATCAATTTTATAGTAATCAAATTTTTGATTCTCCATACTATCTGCTTTTCTCTCTTGCATACGCGATCCTATTATCTATTGAGCATAGACGTTGTATTGTTTTCTTACATCCTAAACCCTATAAACCCCCTCTAAACCATGGAACTCCTAGTTAACTCTCTCAATCATGTCCCCCTTTCTAACCTTGAAATCCCCTTCTAAACCCTTGAACTCCCGTGAAGGAGAGAGCCTCCATTAATCATTATAATCAAGCCCTCTTTCTCATTCATGCATGCATGAGATCTGTTGTCCATGCTTTAGCCTACACCTCTCACCGGAACATGACCCGAGGATTTATGCTACACTTGTGAACACCTATGCTACAATGAGCAACAACACGACTGTAGGTGACCAACACTCTCGGAACTTGCACTTGGGTAAAATAGAGACAACAGTGGTGGATGTGCAAGAAATGTGAAATTCATTTTTGAAATTTCATTCTCTCAGTGATATCTGCTGATCAATACACATTAGGGGAGAAATGGGGCTCAAAAGGGCCTCCAATTAGTGTTTCCTAATTTCAAGGGATAAGAGAGGGATTTGAGGTGTACCAATGAGAGTTATTCTTTGTGTGGGACATTGGTATGTTGTGTTGTACAAAAGGACATTTTGAGCATTTATGTTTGGTGAGACCTCTCACCCATGGTTTGGACCCATGGTCCTCACTCATAGCCATTGATCTGATCTCCAATCCAAGGGCCAAAGTCAAATTTATGGTAGAGCACTCCCAGCCATTAGATCAATGGGTAGATCCAAGGGAGGGGATGAGGGGAAAGTGTGCTTCAATCTGGTCCATGGATCAAGGGGAGGATATGAGAGTAAAATGTGCTCCAATCTGGGCCATAGATCAAGGTGTGGATCCAAGGGAGGGTATGAGTGCAAAAGGAGCTTCAATCCAGTCCTCCATAGATCGAGGTTAGATCCAAGGGAGGAGGTGAGAGAAAATGGCACTTCAATCTGGGCCATCCAAATAGGTGCTTAAATCTAGGCCCTTGATCTTAGATCTTCATCTCCACCTTCCAAAACGTGCCTTCATCCTAGCCCTCCAAACAGGTGCCTCAATCTTGGCCATTGATCTTGGATCTAGATCAAGGGTGCAAATGAAAAGGCACCTTTTTCCTCTTAATGAGGCCTCCACAAAGTCAAGCCTTGCCTTCCCCTTGTCAGATCTTGCCACTTGGAGCCCACCAAATCCATCCTAGGCCTTTGATCCATCCACCACCCATCTCCATCCAAAGGCCAAAGTTGATCAATTTCAAACCATGTCAGTTGAGTAAATTCTAAGGGGCCCTTAGCCCATGGGTTACCATAGTGGTTCACTTGTAATTAACTTAATCCATTTCTTAATCAATTCCTTATGAGGCCCTTTTGGGACCCCAATTCTCCCCTAATGTAGGGAAGAATGTAGCCAAAAATATGAAATTCAGCTTTCAAATGCCATTCTACCGCAGTGGTGCCAATCTCTTATTGGTCCCTAGAAAATGGAATCGAGAAGCCTAACCTCACATGTGCATTCTGCTACTATGATCCACTGGTGGAGAATGGAATCGGTGCCATCCTCTAAAACACCATTATTCTAGTCCCATCTAATCAATGTATATGGTAGATCATGGGAAGAAAGGCAACTATGAGAATGCCATTCTCCAACATTGTGTCAATATCCATGTGAGTTTATGGAGATTGTGGCCTTGGATTACTTCTTAGACTCTCCTATGTAGTGATCATATGGCACAACTGCCAATCTACATGTGAGTTTGTGGAGATTGCCACTAGTAGAGAAAGGTAGTGGTGCCAATCAGAAGCTAGAACCAGGAAAATAGCACTGTGAACCCTAAACTTACATGTAGATTGGCACCTATTCCATTCTCCTAGTGATCACTCGAATGCCACTGCCCTATTCTCATGTGATCACTGCACATTGGTGGACTTGCAAGAAATGTGAAATTTGTCTTTAAAATACGATTCTCTCAGTGATATCTAATTAATAAATAGGGCAGAATATAACCTAAAATGTCAAATTCAGCCTTAAAATGCCATTCTCCAACTTCTATAGTGGCAGAAAATGTGTAGGGTAGATTATGGAAAGATACTCATGTTTCAGATGCCAGCCTCCAAGTATAGAGTAAATTCATCTTTGAAATGTATAGGCTGGATTAGGGAAATTCAACTTTCCTCCTATGTAGTGATCATAGCCTATCTGTTGTTGAGATGATATGGCATTGTGCCAATCTCTGTGTGACTTTGTCGAGAATGCCACCAATAGAGAATGGCAGTGTTTCCAATCTCACACCAAGACCAAAAAAATGGCACTAACAATCCTAAACTCACACGTGCATTAAAACTTGTTCCATTATCCTACTGCAAATAAAATCAGTGGAATTTCAATGTACATGTTGAATTTGTATAGATTGCCACCAGTGATGAAGAATGGCAATAACCCCAATCTCATGCAGGGACCTAAAAAAGGGCATTGAGAACCCCAAACTCACATGTAGATTGGAACTTGGTGCCATTATCCTATGATCACTAGAATACCCCTCCTAGAATATTAGGGAAAACATTTCTACCGTAATAGAGACATTCTTCTATGTTCCACCAGTGGAGAATGGTAGTGGTGCCATCCTCCGAAACACCATTCTAGTCCCATCTGATCAATGTATAGGGTAGATGATGGGAAGAAAGGCAAATTTGAGTATTCCATTCTCCAAGATTGTGTCAATCTCCATGTGATTTTATGTAGATTGTGGCCTTGTATTTCTTCTTGGATCACCTATGTAGTGATCCTATCACACCAATGCCAATTTACATGTGCGTTTAGAGATATTTCCACCAATGGAGAATGGAAAATGCTAGAACCTAGAAAGTAGCACTCTAAACCCTAAACTTACATCTAGATTAGCACTTGTGCCATTCTACTAGTGTCAATATGATCACTACAGGTTGCCACTACCCTATTGTCATGTGATCACTACACAATGTGGACTTGTAAGAAATGTGAAATTCATCTTTGAAATCCCATTGTCTCAGTGATATCTGATCAATACATAGGGAAGAATGTAGCCAAAAATGTGAAATTCAGCTTTTAAATGCCATTCTACTGTAGTGGTGCTAATCTCTTATTGGTCCCTAGAAAATGGCATTGAGAAGCCTAAACTCACATATGCATTCTGCTATGATCCACCGGTGGAGAATGAAAGTGGTGCCATCCTCTAAAACACCATTATTCTAGTCCCATTTGATCAATGAATAGGGTAGATCATGGGAAGAAAGGAAACTTTGAGTATGCCATTCTCCAACATTGTGTCAATCTCCATGTGAAATTCATCTTTTAAACGTCATTCTCCCACTGCTTTTTTTGGTGCAAAATGTATAGGGTAGATAATGGCAAGATACTCATCTTTCATATGCCAGTCTCCAAGTATAGAGTAAAATAATCTGTGAAATGTATAGGGTAGATAGGGAAATTCAACTTTCCTCCTATGTATCGATCATAGTCTCTCTTGTGTAGAGATCATATGGCTTTGTGTCAATCTCCATGTCACCTTGTGAAGAATTTCACCACTGGAGGATGGTAGTGTTGCCAATCTCATAGCAAGACCTAAAAAATGTCACTAGGAATCCTGAACTCACATGTGCATTGGCAATTGTGCCATTATCCTACTGTCAATAAAGGTAGTGGAATGAAAATTTGCATGTGAGGTTTGTTGAGATATCGAGCTCCACTCACGATATGCCAGAGTGACCGTTGTGCATTTATGTCACCGACTTGTTAGCTGCAGATGCGGTTGGTACACTGCCCATGAATAATAGCTATGGATGACATCTATCCTTATGTACTCTAGTCTGTGGCTCAGTTAGTATGCCACCTTAGTTAGTTGAGTTTGGTTTGAGACCCACATATAGGGTTCTCCTATTTCGAGCCTATTTCTTTGTACTAGAGTTCTTTTGGCTTTCACAACTAAGAAGAGGAAAACTATTTTTTAGCCTCCACCTTTGTGTGTATTCTCCCATTGTGCATGTGAGAAAGCCCCAAGTGAGACTCCTTCCTTCTCTCCCACTATATTCACATGGTATCAGAGCTTGGTTCATGGTAAGGAGCTCAAGAAAGCAAACCAAGTTCACGGTGTCCTGGTAAGAGGACCAGTGTTGCTTTTCTTTTTTGAGTTTGGGAGCAAATCTCTGCAAGTAGCATAGCCGGAAAGTGCAAGAGTGCATTGTCTCAGATTGAAATGCCCTTCATGGTGTGGCAAGAGGGAAATATATGCTGCAAGTAAGAACGAAGCCCTTGGTGACTTTATTTTCCTGATTCGAGGCCATTTCGAGGCCCGTTTTTGAGGTAGATGTTATCCGCAATCACTGAGAAAAAGGCCCTATTTTTGCTATGCGACCACTGCTCCACAGGTCGGTGAAAAGTTTTCGTAGAAATTGCATCATATGCCTATGCATAGAGATACTGGGAGTTACATAATCATCCTTATTGCCTGTTGATGAAAAATCATCACTAGAAGTGACTGTGTGGTCAAATACCACTTTCGTCAGTTTTGCAGATTTGCCCATGTGAGGCAGAAGCTGTGTTTTTTGCAGTGACAGAATATTTTACAGTGTTCTGTAATGGCGTTTGATTCTCTTTCACAGATTGTCACTGAAAAGCTTGACAAGAACAACTTCCAAGCATGGAAGTTTAGAATGACGAATTTCCTTATGGGAAAAGGCTATTGGGAGTTCATTATAGAAAATGAGAAGAACTAGCTCTTCCTAATGTTCCCAATCAACAGGAAATGTAGGCATTTAAAGGATGGCATGAGAGAGCCAGAAAAGTTATGTACTGGCTGTCTATCAGTATTTCAGATTCTATGATTGTGCATATTTAGGATGCAAGTATGCCAAAGGAGGCATGGGATACTTTGGCAAAAATGTACAGCACAAATACGCAAGCCAGGAAAATGCAGCTCAAGTAGGAGTTGCACAATGTGCAAAGAGAAAATATGAGCATCAATGACTACCACATGAAAGTGAAGAAAATTGCAGATGCACTTGCTTCCATTGGGTCGCCTGTGGAAGATGATCTAGTTTGTGTGACCTTGAATGGTTTAGGAAAGGATTATGCACAGTTCCGAACATCCATTGTCGTCCGTGAAAAATTTCTTGATTTTGAGGAGTTGTTTGCTCTTCTAATTTCTGAAGAGCAGAGAAATGGTGGTGCATCTTCTTCAAGAGGAACTTCAAAAGAAACTATCTTCTACTCAAATGTTGGAAGAGGTAGAGGAGGCACATGGGACCGATGTAGTTGCAGATATTGCAAATGCATAAGGTATGTGAAGCTTGTCAATTTGGAAAACAGGCAAGGAAACCATTTCCTAGACATGTTCAAAAGAGTAAGAAGCCATTGGAATTGATCCACTTTGATGTGTGGACTACCAATTATTATTGGGCTGAAGCAGTTGCTACAGCAGTTTACATAATGAACAGGACTCCCACTGCAGCAATACATGGCATGATGCCAGAGGAGATGTATATTGGTAGGAAACCAGATATTTGTCATTTGAAAATTTTTGGTTGCATTGCCTATGTTCATGTGCCAGATGAGTTGAGGTCCAAGTTGGATCCAAAAGCTGAGAAGTACATCTTTATTGGTTATTCTCTGCAGCAGAAAGGGCATAGATGATATAACCTTTCTACTCGTAAGTTTATAGTGAGTAGAGATGTTTTTGATGAGATGAGTAGTTGGTATAAACCAGTAAATGTGATTGATGATGTAGATGCACAAAATGGTAATGCTGCACAGAATTCACAGTAGCAATCACAAAATATTAGTGGACCTACAGTGTCCTCTAGTAGTGGTTCACATACTTCGCCATGGACAGGTAGATTGAGATCAGGAGAATCTCCTCAAAGCAATGCAGATAGTGGTATGCAGGTATCACAAAAAGGAAAAGAGAAGGTAGATCAGCCCATGTTTGATGTGAATGCAGGTCACTCTTATGTGGATGGTGAATCCAGTGGCTTAGAGTAGAGCATTGATGATGAGTTGGGTATTCCTTCTATTGTTACACCTGGAGTAAGGAAGACTAGGGATGTTTTGAGAACACCTGGAAGTGAGCCTATTTTGCACAGGTCTACTAGAGCTAGGTATCCTATGGATAGGCTGAAATATGATGGATTTACAGCCATTCACTATGCCTATATGGTCAAAGTGATATAGGAACCAGAACCCACTTCTTTTGAGCAAGCCATGGGAAATGAAAAATGGGAGAAAGCCATTGATGAAGAAATGGATGCCTTGGAAGCAAATGCTACATGGGAATTGGTGCCTTTGCCTAGAGACAAGAATGCAATTGGTTGTAAGTGGGTTTATAAGGTGAAGTACAATGGAGATGGTTCTGTGAATAGATACAAGGAAAGATTAGTTGTCAAGGGGTATGCACATACATATGGCATTGATTATGAAGAAACATTCAGTTCGGTTGCAAGGATGGCAACTGTGAGAGCAATCATTGCTATGGCTGCATCAAAGGAATGGTCTTTACATGAGATGGATGTAAAGAATGCCTTCTTGCATGGTGATTTGCAAGAAGAGGTCTTTATGGAGCAGCCACCAGGTTATGCTATTCATCTTGAGTTTGTTTGCAGGTTGAAGAAAGCCTTATATGGCTTGAAGCAAGCACCTAGAGCATGGTTTGACAAGATAGGACAATATCTTGTCACTATTGGCTTTTAGATTTCCAAGGCAGATTTCTCACTTTATGTGAGAAAAATAGAGAAAGGTATAATGCTACTTGTCAGAAAGGTATAATGCTACTTGTCATTTATGTTGATGATTTGATCATCACAGATGATAGTGATGAAGATATCCTTCATGTGAAAATGCTATTGAAGCAGAAGCTTGAGATGAAGGATTTGGGAGAGCTAGTTATTTCTTGGGCATTGAGGTGATTAGATCACCAAGTGGGATACGGCTCTTGCAGAGGCAGTATGTATTGGACATGCTGTCCAAATATGGGATGACAAGCTATAAGCCTATTTCAGTTCCTTTGGAGCAGAATGTGAAGTTGAGTGTAGATGCAGGTGAGCTTATGGAAGACCCTACTATGTACAAACGCATAGTAGGAAGTTTGATTTATATGACTATTATTAGGCTAGATTTGAGCTATGCTATTGGATTGGTAAGCCAGTTTATGCAAGATCCAAGGAAATCGCATTTGGATGCGGCTAGATGCATATTCAGGTACGTGAAGTCCACAATGCAGTATGGACTATTTTATGAGGCTGGGGTTCAGATACAGTTGCATGGATACACTGATGCTAATTGGGCTGGTAGTATTTCTGATAGACGATCTACAAGTGGATATGTGTTCTCTTTTGGGAGTGCTGCAGTCACTTGAAGCAGCAAGAAATAGCCTACAGTTGCCTTGTCGAGCACAGAGGCTGAGTACAGGGGTGCAACAATCGTTGCATGTGAGGTAGCTTGGTTGCATAAGCTACTTTTTGATATGCATCAGTCAATAGATGGGCCAGTTGTCATTTATTGTGACAACATGAGTAGTATATACTTGGAAAATAACCTAGTCTATCATGCTAGAACAAAGCACATTGAGGTGCATTATCACTATGTGCAGGAGAAGGTTTTACTAGGTCTTATTGATCTAGTTTATGTTAGCACAGAGGATCAGGTAGTTGACATATTCAGGAAGGCATTAGGTGCAGAGAAGCTGCGCAAGTTCAGAGACCTGCTTGGTGTTTAGGAATTGGGATTGAGCTCGAGGGGGAGTGTTGAGATATCAAGCTCCACTCGCGATATGCCAGGGTGACCATTGTGCATTTATGTCACCGACTTGTTAGCTGCAGATGCGATTGGTACACCACCCATGAATTATAGCTGGATGACAACTATCCTTATGTACTCTAGTTCGTGGCTTAGTTAGTATGCCACCTTAGTTAGCTGAGTTTGGTTTGAGACCCACATATAGGGTTCTCCTATTTCTTTGTACTAGAGTTCTTTTGGCTTTCACAACTAAGAAGAGGGAAACTATTTTTTAGCCTCCACCTTTGTGTGTATTTCCCCATTGTGTATGTGAAAAAGCTGCAAGTGAGACTCCTTCCTTCTCTCCCACTATCTTCACAAGGTTGTGTAGATCACCAACCAGTGGAGGGTACCATTCTCCAGTGGTGGCAATCTACAAAACCTCACATGCAGATTTGCATTCCACTAGTTTTATTGGCAGTAGGATAATGGCATGATTCCTAGTGAAATTCTCCATGCAAAATATACTTAAAAATGTGAAATTAATCTTTTAAATGCCATTTTGCTATAGTGGCACAAAATGTATAGGGTATATTATGGCAAGATACTCATCTTTCGGATCCCAATCTCCAAGTATAGAGTAAAATTATTTGTGAAATGTATAGGGTAGATTAGGGAAATTCAGCTTTCCTGCTATGTATTGATCATAGCCTCTCTTGTGTAGAGATCATATGGCTTTGTGTCAATCTCCATGTTACCTTGTGAAGCATTTCACTAGTGGAGAATGGTAGTGGTGCCAATCTCATACCAAGACCTAAAAAACATCACTAGGAATCCTGAACTCACATGTGCATTGGCAATTGTGCCATTATCCTACTGCCAAAAAAATTCTATGGAATGCAAATTTTCATGTGAGGTTGTGTAGATTGCCACCAGTGGAGAATGGTAGTGATGTCAATATCATGTAGGGATGTAGAAAATGGAACTTAGAATCCCAAACTCACATGTAGATTTGAAACTGGTGCCATTCTCCTATGATCATTGGAATACCCCTCCTAGAATATTAGGGAAAACATTTCTACTAGTGGACAATGGTAGTTGTGCCAATCTCTTATTGGGCCCTATAAAATGGCATTGAGAAGCCTATTCTCACATGTGCAATCTTCTATAATCCACCAGTGGAGAATGGAAATGGTTCCCTCCCATTATTTGAGTCCCATGTAATCAATGTATAGGGTAGATCATGGTAAGAAATGCAACTTTCAGTATGCCATTCTCCAACATTTCCTCAATCTCCATGTGAGTTTACAGAGATTGTGGGCTTGGATTACTTCTTAGACTCTCCTATGTAGTGATGATAAGGCACAAGTGCCAATCTACATGTGAGTTTGTGGATATTAACACTAGTGGGGGGAGAATGGTAGTGGTTCTAATCTCAAGCTAGAACCTATAAAGTAGCACTATGAACCCTAAAGTTACATACAGATTGGCACCTGTGCCATTCTATTAATGCCAATATCATCATTCGCATGCCACTACTCTATTCTCATATGATCACTATAATGCAGCTACACTATTGTCATGTGATCTTTGCACATTGGTGAACTTGCAAGAAATTTGAAATTCCATTCATTTAGTGATATGTGATCAATACATAGGGAAGAATATAGCCAAGAATGTGAAATTCAGCTTTTAAATTCCATTCTCCCACTGCTATAGTGGCATAAAATGTATAGGGTATATTATGGCAAGACACTCATCTTTCAGATGCCAGTCTTCAAGTATAGAGTAAATTCATCTTTGATATGTATAGGGTAAATAAGGGAAATCCCACTTTCCTCATATGTAGTGATCATAGTCTCTCTTATGTATAGATCATATGGCTTTGTGTCAATCTCTATGTGACTTTGTTGTCTTTGTGCCAACATGGACTTAGGTGGAACAGAATGTGTGTGTAGAGTAGCGGTGCCAAATCTCCGCTTGTACTTGCATAAGGCTAGAAATAATCCCTCTTAGAAATCCAACTTGCAAGTTCTACATACGATTCGTACATGCAACTCCTACATGCGAGTTCTACATGCAACTCCTACATGCGAGTTCTACATGCGAGTTCTACATGCAACTCCTACATGCGAGTTCTACATGCGAGTTCTACATGCAACTCCTACATGCGAGTTCTACATGCGAGTTCTACATGCAAGTTCTACATACGATTCCTACATGCAACTCCTACATGCAACTCCTACATACGAGTTCTACATGCGAGTTCTACATGCAACTCCTACATGCAACTTCTATATGCAAGTTCTACATGTAGAGAGAGAATGTCTTACAATTCCTACATGCAGAGAGAGAAGCTCCCCAACTTGTATAAATACCCCATAATGGAATGAAGCCCGGACTCTTTGGGGCATTGTATTGAGTTCTACTTTGGTATTCCAAGCAATTGTCTCAAGTGTCCATGCTTCCTTGCACTCCACGTCCAAAAGCATGTCCTTACCTTGCAACTCCTCCTCCCCTCTCCTCCAACCTTGCAACCCATCCTCTCCCTCTCCTCCTCCCTTCTCCTCCCTTCTCCTCCTCCCTCTTCCTCCTCCTCCTCCCTCCTCTTCCCCCTCCTCCTCCCTTCTCCTCCTCCCTCCTCCTCCTCCTCCCTCCTCTCTCTTCTTTCCCCCATGCTCTTACACCTTCTTCCTCTCCCACTCCTATGCTCTCCCTAAACCCTTAGTTCCTCAACCCTTAACTTGCATGATTTACAAGGGAGATGAGTTCTCCACCATGTACTCTACCTTATACCTTGGAACCTCTTCTAAACTCTGGAACCTCTCTCTAAACCTTGGAACCTCCTTCTAAACCTTGGAAGTCCTTCTAAACCTTGGAACCTCCTTTTATTCTTGGAACCTCTTCTAAACCCTAGAACTTACTTCTAACCTCTGGAACCTCCTTCTAAACCATGCAACCCCCAATGAAGACGAAAGCCTTCATTACCTCAACCATGATGATACACGTTCCTTTTACACATGCATACATTATGTTTGCTTACCACACTTAAGCCTACATCTTCACCAGAATACGACTCGAGGTGCTAAGCTACACATATAATACAAACGACAACCCTGATATATCTGTAGGTAACAAAAAGACTCAGAACCCTGCATACTAACAAAACCCTACTCTTCCCGCAAAAGCCATGGGAAAGAGCCAATTGACTTTATGGAGGATTCCACTAGTGGAGAATGGCAGTGGTGCCAATCTCATACCAAGACCAAAAAAATTGAACTAAGAATCTGAAACTCTGTTGGCTCTTTCCTACTACTTTTGTAGGAAGAGCTGGGTTTTCTCAGTATGCAGGGTTCCGAGGCTTTTTGTCACTGACAGATATAGTGGGGTTGTCAGTTGTAGTATATGTGTAGCTTAGGATCTCGAGTCCTGTTTCAGTGAGAGACGTAGGCTTAAGTGTGGTAAGCAAACAAAGTGCATGCATGTGTAAAAGGAATGTGTATCATCATGATTGAGGTAATGAAGGCTTTCACCTTCATTGGGGGTTGTAGGGTTTAGGAGGAGTTTAAGGGTTAGAAGGAGGTTCCAAGGTTCAGAAGGAGGTTCCAGGGTTAGAAGGAGGTTCCAGGGTTTAGAAGGAGTTCTAGGGTTTAGAAGGAGGTTCCAGTGTTTAGAAGGAGTCCAGGGTTAGAAGGAGGATCCTAGGTTCAGAAGGAGGTTCCAGGTTTAGAAGGAGGCTCTAGGGTTTAGAAGGAGTTCGAGGGTTTAGAAGGAGGTTCCAAGATTTAGAAGGAGTCTAGGGTTAGAAGGAGGTTCCAAGGTTCAGGGTAGAGTACATGGTGGAGAACTCATCTCCCTCATAGATCATGGAGTTTTAAGGGTTGAGGAACAAAGGGTTTAGGGGGAGCATAGGAGTGGGAGAGGAAGAAGGTGTAAGAGCATGGGGGAAAGAAGAGAGAGGAGGGAGGAGGAGCAGGGAGGAGGACAAGAGAGGAGGAGGAGGAGGAGGAGGGAGGAGGAGGAGGAGGAGGAAGGAGGAGGAGGGAGGAGGAGAGGGAGAGGGTGGGTTGCAAGGTTGGAGGAGAGGGGAGGAGGAGTTGCAGGGTTAGGACATGCTTTTGGACGTGGAGTGCAAGGAAGCATGGACACTTGAGACAAATGCTTGAAATGCCAAAGTAGACTCAACACAATGCCCCAAAGAGTATGGGCTTCATTCCATTATGGGGTATTTATACAAGTTGGAGAGCTTCTCTCTCTGCATGTAGGAATTGTAACACAAAGTTGTAACACATCTCTTTCTACATGTAGAAGTCGTATGTAGAAGTTGTAACACAAAGTTTTATCATAAAGTTGTAACACAAATTTGTATCACAAAGTTGTAACACAAAGTTGTAACACATTCTCTTTCTACATGTAGATGTCGTATGTAGAAGTTGTAACACAAAGTTGTATCACAGAGTTGTAACACAAAGTTGTAACACATTCTGTTTCTACATGTAGAAGTTGTAACACAAAGTTGTATCAAAAAGTTGTAACACAAAGTTGTAGCACATTCTCTTTCTACATGTAGAAGTCGTATGTAGAAGTTGTAACACAAAGTTGTAACACATTCTCTTTCTACATAAGTTCATGTTGGCACAGAGTCAACATACTCTTCAATTCATTTTATTACCCATCCTCGGGTTATGGCTGATTGTGAGCACGTACCTGGGTTGCCATGATTTTAGTACAGTGGCTGTGGAACTTGTGTCATGCTAGTCATGCTATGAAGCCTTAGCACCATACAAATTTTGCACAGTTTTCAGGTAGCCTGTATCCACCATTTGCTCAAACAGAGATATGTGGCATGCCTCTAAGAAGATCACTCTTTGATAGAGCCAGCTTGTAATTTGAGCATCAACCCTTTCATTGGGATTCAAGCTGAGTGGAGGCAAATGGGAGGGCCTCCAGAATGAATTCCAATGTTTTACAGAATATAGCACTTTGGCGAAGGAAGCGATCAATGTTGACACACATTATTTGTTCATGCTGCTGAAGTGCTCGGACCATTGTGCCTTGGATATTCCATTCTACACTAGAGTAGGGCTCGATCATTGGCCAATTAATGACTCGATCTTTAGCCAAAGTGTGTATGTTGGATTCCCATTTTTTACGCCATGGAACTGCATAGAACTTGGGATGGGTTTTGAGACATGGAGGTGCCTGTAAGTACTCCTTTAAGAAGATTACATCAAAGAGCTTGGGACTACACCAATCAAGTTGTGGATACAACTTGCTAATCCAACCTTCACTGATTTGACGCTGACGAAGGTTGGTAGGAAAGTTGTCCAGGGTCCATCCACCTCGAGTTTTCATATCAGGATATGTGCTCCAAAATTCCTTGATGGGCTTACTGGGAAGTGGTATCCCATCAAAATCATACCCATCATTGAAGCTTGGCATGGGCATACGAATTGGATTAATCGGATCCTAATATTCAAAATCAAATACTGTGTCATTTTCTACTGATGGAAGCACCAGAAGTGTCGGAGGTGATGACAAGGCAGGGAGAGAATCGGGAGACATTGGGGAGAAATATGGCAGAGTGATAGTTGTGGAAGGGGGAGCAGAGGGGAGGGGGGGAAGAACTGGGTAAATGGTTTGAGCAGCTTGGTAATCCTCAAGGGTAGGATTAGCAAGGGAGGGGAAAAAGCTAGCTGTGAGGGGCTCGTAAGTTTGTAAGTGTTGGGTTAGTTGAAAATGGTGAGAGGCATGAGCAAAGAGACAATGGAGGGAATAGACGTTAGGATGGAGCCTGGGAAAGATTAAGAGGGTGGTAGTAGCAAGGGTAAGTAAGGTTATGATGTTGGCTGAAAGAGTGGTTAGATATGGGAAGTTGGATGTGAGATAGGCCCTGTCACCTTTCGACACTTCTTTTTGCTAGTGCAATGGGATGATCAACTGCATGGGTGGGATGTCAGTTATGTTGTGCCATGCAAATAATAGGGATGGCATTTGTAGCAATGGCAACAAACTTGCAATAACCCTGAGGGGAGGTCTACCCTGAGGCAAACATATGCAATGAAAGCATCCGTCCTAAGTGTTATAAACCTGGCATGTGTAGACATGTAGAAGATATTTTTCTCATCTTCAAACAAGTCTTGGCAAATTATGCGTAGGGTTTTGGTCCTGATGGAACGTTCCCCATTGATTGTTGGATGAGCAAATATGATCGTGATTTGGAGTTGCTCCCATTGGATAAGCACGCATGCGTTGAGGTGATCTTCCACTTGTAGAGCAGCCACAAGCTCTTGGTATACCACTATTGTGCATTGTAGTGGGGCATCATTGGTGTTGTCTTCCAATGCCTCATTGTTGTGCACTAGCAATTGGAGTTCAAGCTTGGAGATGATTATTTTTTGGGAGTGCATCTCATTCATTTTTTCTTTGTATTGATGGTAGATGGCTTTGTATGCCTCCTTAAGCTTTCTCATTTGCAAGGTGACCTTTGCCTGTTGAGGAATATCTTCGGTAGTATTGGACCATTGGTCCAAGACTTGTGCTTGTGAAGTGCTAGCCTCTTGAATGGTAGCAAGATGGTCTTTTAAGATTTTGCATTCCCTTGTAAGCTCATCAATGCTGAAGGCACATACTGCCAAAGATTGTTTCATGTCTTCAAGCTTGTTTTTGCAATCCTGGAGCTCTTCTTCTTTGTGAATTAGAGTGAGTCGAGCTTGTGCCACTACCTCTGTTTGTTGTGCATGTGTATGTTGAGATATCGAGCTCCACTCGCGATATGCCAGGGTGACTGTTGTGCATTTATGTCACCGACTTGTTAGCTGGAGATGCGGTTGGTACACCGCTCACGAATAATAGCTGGATGACAGCTATCCTTATCTACACTAGTTCGTGGCTCAGTTAGTATGCCACCTTAGTTAGTTGAGTTTGGTTTGAGACCCACATATAGGGTTCTTCTATTTTCTTTGTATATGAGTTCTTTTGGCTTTCACAACTAAGGAGAGGAAAACTGTTTTCAGCCTCTACCTTTGTGTGTATTCCCCCATTGTGCATGTGAGAAAGCCGCAAGTGAGACTCCTTCCCTCTCTCGCACAATCTTCACATGGTATCAGAGCCTTGTTCGTGGTAAGGAGCTCAAGAAAGCAAGCCAAGTTCGTGGTGTCCTGGTAAGAGGACCAGTGTTGCTTTCCTATTTCGAGTTTGGGAGCAAATCTCTGCAGGTAGCACAGCCAGAAGTGCAGGAGTGCGCTGTTTCAGATTGAGACGCCCTTCGCGGTGTGGCGAGAGCACAGTTTCGGGGCCCGTTTTGAAGGCGAAAGTTCTTCGTAGGCACTCAGAAAAAGGCCCTGTTTTTTGCTGTGCGACCACTGCGCGGCTAGTCGGTGGAAAGGTGCCGCAGAAATTGCATCGTATGCCTGTGTGCAAAGATATTGGGAGTTGCAGATTCATGCCTGTTGCCTGTTGATGCAAAATCGTCAATAAAAAGTGACTGTGGTGAAATACCACTTTCGTCAGTTTTGCAGATCTGCCCGTGTGAGGCAAAAAGCTGTGTTTTCTGCAGTGACATAATATTTTGCAGTGTTCTGTAATGGCATCTGATTCTCTTTCACAGATTGTCACTGAAAAGCTTGACAAGAACAACTTCCAGGCATGGAAGTTTAGAATGACGAATTTCTTGATGGGAAAAGGCTATCGGGAATTCCTTACAGGAAATGAAGAAGAACCTGTTCTTCCTAATGTTCCCAGTCAACAGGAAATGCAGGCATTCAAAGGATGGCATGAGAGAGCCAGGAAAGTTATGTACTGGCTGTCTATCAGTATTTCGAACTCCATGATTGTGCATATTCAGGATGCAAATATGCCAAAGGAGGCATGGGATACTTTGGCAAAAATGTATAGCACAAATACGCAAGCCAGGAAAATGCAACTCAAACAGGAGTTGCACAATGTGCAGAGAGAAAATTTGAGCATCAATGACTACCACATGAAGGTGAAGAAAATTGTGGATGCACTTGCTTCCATTGGGTCGCCAGTGGATGATGATGATTTGGTTTCTGTGACCTTGAATGGTCTAGGAAAGGATTATGCACAGTTCCGGACATCCATTGCCGTCCGTGAAAAATTTCCTGATTTTCAGGAGTTGATTGCTCTTCTAATTTCTGAAGAGCAGAGAAATGGGGGTGCATCTTCTTCAGCAAGAACTTCAAAAGAAACTGTCTTCTACTCAAATGCTGGCAAAGGTAGAGGCAGAGGTAGAGGAGGCCGATCTGCAGGACGTGGTAGAAATCAGAATATGCAGCAAATGCAAGAAAACCAGTCCTATGCAGGAGGACATGGTAACTCTAGAGGCAGGGGGAGCCAAAGAGGCCGTGGTGGATGGCAGAGAAGCCAAAATGCAAACAGCAATGTTGAATGCTACTATTGTGGCAAAATGGGTCATATGGCTAAGGACTGCTACAAAAAGCAGAATGACGTTATGAATGGAAAATTGCAGCAAGGCAATTATGCATCTTCTAGCAGGCAGGGTGATGACAGAAATGAGCATCTTTTTATGGTGCAGCATATGACCAATTCTGTGACAAGTGCAGAAGAACAAAATCATGTGTGGTATGTTGACTCAGGTGCATCAAACCACATGATGACAGGTCATCCAGAATGGATGCAAGATGCAAGGAAGATGGAAAAGCCAGGATTTGTGGAGACTGGTGATGATACTGCACATCCTATTGTGCAGATTGGCAAAATTCCTTTGTCTATGCAGGATGGGAAAAAGAAATACTTGTCTGATGTATTTCATGTCCTGAACATCACCAAGAACCTGGTTTCTGTTGGTCAGATGGTTGAGCAGGGCTTGCAGGTCAGATTTAATCCTCATGGATGCTTTGTTGAGGATATGAAAAATAATGGTTGCTTGATAGCAAAAGGAAAGAAGAAGGGCAGAATGTTTACGTTGGATGCAGACATGCCTGAATTGAGTGCAGCAATGTTTGCACATGGGACCGGTGTAGTTGCAGATATTGATATCTAGCACAAACGCATTGGTCATGTTAATATACAACGACTTAAATCAATGCAAGCCCAAAATATTGTTGCAGGATTGCCTAAATTCAAGGTTGCAGAAATGCACAAGGTTTGTGAAGCCTGTCAATTTGGGAAACAGGTAAGGAAACCTTTTCCTAGGCATGTTCAAGAGAGTAAAAAGCCATTGGAATTAATCCACTCTGATGTGTGGACTACAAAAGCTGCATCTATTGGAGGCTGTCACTATTTTGTCACATTTATTGATGACTTCAGCAGAAAACTGTGGGTGTATTTTATGAAAAAGAAAAGTGAAGTGTTTGGGCACTTCAAAGCTTTCAAAGCTATGGTTGAAAAAGAAACAGGCCTGCAAATAAAATGCCTAAGGTCAGATGGAGGGGGAGAGTACCTCTCAAATGAGTTTGCAAGGTTCTTGCAGGAGCATGGTATAAAGTAGCAATATTCATGCAGCCATACCCCACAGCAAAATGGAATTGCAGAAAGAAAAAACAGGCATATTGGAGAGGTATCTCGGGCTATGCTAAATGAAAAAGATCTACCAGATTATTATTGGGCTGAAGCAGTTGCTACAGTAGTCTATATAATGAACAGGACTCCCACTGCAGCAATACATGGCATGACGCCAGAGGAGATGTATACTGGTAGGAAACCAGATATTTCTCATCTGAAGATTTTTGGTTGCATTGCCTATGTCCATGTGCCAGATGAGTTGAGGTCCAAGTTGGATCCAAAAGCTGAGAAGTGCGTCTTTATTGGTTATTCTCTGCAGCAGAAAGGGTATAGATGCTATAACCCTTCTACACGTAAGTTCACAGTGAATAGAGATGTTGTTTTTGATGAGATGAGCAGCTGGTATAAACCAGTAAATGTGATGATTGATGTAGATGCACAAAATGGTAATGCTGCACAGAATGCACAGCAGCAATCACAAAATATCAGTGGACCTGGAGTGTCCTCTACCAGTGGTTCACATACTTCGCCATGGATAGGCAGATTGAGATCAGGAGAATCTCCTCAAAGCAATGCAGAAAGTGGTACGCAGGTATCACGAAAAGGAAAAGAGCAGGTAGATCAGCCCATGTTTGATGTGAATGCAGGTCACTCTTATGTGGATGGTGAATCGAGTGGCTCAGAACACAGCATTGATGATGAGTTGGGTATTCCTTCTATCGTTACACCTGGAGGAAGACCAGGGATGTTTTGAGAGCACCTGGAAGTGAGCCTATTTTGCGCAGGTCTACCAGGGTTAGGTATCCTGTGGATAGGCTGAAATATGATGGATTTACAGCCATTCACTATGCCTATATGGTCAAAGTGATACAGGAACCAGAACCCACTTCTTTTGAGCAAGCCATGGGAAATGAAAAATGGGAGAAAGCCATGGATGAAGAAATGGATGCCTTGGATGCTAATGCTACATGGGAATTGGTGCCTCTACCTAAAGGCAGGAATGCAATTGGCTGTAAGTGGGTTTATAAGATCAAGCACAATGCAGATGGTTCTGTGAATAGATACAAGGCAAGATTAGTTGTCAAGGGGTATGCACAGACATATGGCATTGATTATGAAGAAACTTTCAGCCCAGTTGCAAGGATGGCAACCGTAAGAGTAGCCATTGCTATGGCTGCATCAAAGGGATGGTCTTTACATCAGCAGATGGATGTAAAGAATGCCTTCTTGCATGGTGATTTGCAAGAAGAGGTCTTTATGGAGCAGCCAGCAGGTTATGTTTATGCTACTCATCCTGAGTTTGTTTGCAGGTTGAAGAAAGCCTTGTATGGCTTGAAGCAAGCACCTAGAGCATGGTCTGACAAGATAGGACAGTATGTTGTCACTATTGGCTTTCAGATTTCCAAGGCAGATTTCTCACTCTATGTGAGAAAAACAGAGAAAGGGATTATGCTGCTGGTCATTTATGTTGATGATTTGATCATCACAGGTGATAGTGATGAAGATATCCTTCATGTGAAAATGCTATTGAGGCAGAAGTTTGAGATGAAGGATTTGGGAGAGCTGCATTATTTCTTGGGCATTGAGGTGATTAGATCACCAAGTGGGATACAGCTCTTGCAGAGGCAGTATGGATTGGACATGCTGTCCAAATATGGGATGACAGGCTGTAAGCCTATTTCAGTTCCTTTGGAGCAGAATGTGAAGCTGAGCGCAGATGTTGGTGAGCTTCTGGAAGACCCTACTATGTACAGACGCATAGTAGGAAGTTTGATTTACATGACTATTACCAGGCCAGATTTGAGCTATGCTTTTGGGTTGGTAAGTCAGTTTATGCAGGCTCCAAGGAAACCACATTTGGATGCGGCTAGACGCATACTCAGGTATGTGAAGTCCACATTGCAGTATGGACTATTTTATGAGGCTAGGGTGATACAATTGCATGGATACACTAATGCTAATTGGGCTGGTAGTATTTTTGATAGACGATCTACCAGTGGATATGTGTTCTCTTTTGGGAGTGCTGCAGTCACTTGGAGCAGCAAGAAACAGCCTACAGTTACCTTGTCGAGCACAGAGGCTGAGTACAGAGGTGCAGCAATGGCTGCATGTGAGGTAGCTTGGTTGCATAAGCTACTCTATGATATGCATCAGTCTACGGATGGGCCAGTTGTCATTTATTGTGACAACATGAGCAGTATACACTTGGCAAAGAACCCAGTCTTTCATGCTAGAACAAAGCACATTGAGGTGCATTATCACTATGTGCGGGAGAAAGTTTTACTAGGTCTTATTAATCTAGTTTATGTCAGCACAGAGGATCAGGTAGCTGACATATTCACGAAAGCATTGGGCGCAGAGAAGCTACGCAAGTTCAGAGACCTGCTTGGTGTGCAGGAATTGGGATTGAGCTCGAGGGGGAGTGTTGAGATATCGAGCTCCGATATGCCAGGGTGACTGTTGTGCATTTATGTCACCGACTTGTTAGCTGGAGATGCGGTTGGTACACTGCTCATGAATAATAGCTGGATGACAGCTATCCTTATCTACACTAGTTCGTGGCTCAGTTAGTATGCCACCTTAGTTAGTTGAGTTTGGTTTGAGACCCACATATAGGGTTCTTCTATTTTCTTTGTATATGAGTTCTTTTGGCTTTCACAACTAAGGAGAGGAAAACTGTGTTCAGCCTCTACCTTTGTGTGTATTCCCCCATTGTGCATGTGAGAAAGCCGCAAGTGAGACTCCTTCCCTCTCTCCCACAATCTTCACAGTGTAGATGTCAAGGAGTTATAGTAGGTTTGTAGGATTGCCGTTGCTTCTACTGCTGTAGTTAGCTGTGTTTAACTTTGGTGGAGGTTGGAGGTCACATCCCTTACTGTCTTCTCTTGAGCTTGGAGAGCTTGGTTCATGTGCATTTCTTCTACCTCCTTCTCATCTATCTGTGCCCAAAGTGCCTCGACCTCTATGGTGATTGCTTGGAATTGGTATTCGATTTCTAATGCAGTATGCTTTTCCAATTCTCTTGCATATTCTTCCTTGGCCAAGCTAGTGAATAGTTCTGACATTTGGATCATTTGGCTAGCTTGATGTTGGAGAATGACAGATGGTGATGAGGTTTGGTGATATTACTGATACAAGTGGTGCCCATGATGATTCTATAGTACTTGGGGGAGGTTGTTCCAATGGCATTTCATCTTATTGTGTACAATAGTCATACTACTGATCTGGCACTAGCTCCCCTTGTGGCTCATCAACTGGCATGGCGTCGATGGGTGGTTTGAGTGCTGATATAGTCTCAGGCTCATCGATCTTTCCTAAGGTTTGGGTGCCGATCTTGTCTCGAGATCTGGTTGGTGATGTTGGTGGAGACTTATTGGTTGCAGTTGTGCACCGAGTTGTAGCGTCTCGTGGGGCAATCCCACAATCCCAACCTCTCGAACAGGTACTTCTGCTAAGGCATTTGCACTTATCAATGTGATAGTTAGAGAAGTTGGTGACGGCTTCCATACATGTGAGAAGGGTACCAACTCCTCAATTGGTTTTGGTGACTGGGGCAGAGTCATTTCTTTTTCTTGTAGTTCTTTTTTGATGATTATAGATAAATAAGTGTGGAATTTTACATTTTTGGCCTAAAGAGCCATTGAGTTTCTTGGTAAAGAAGATGACAAAGTGCTGGACCCAGTGTTGTTTTAGCTTCCTACTCAGCAAAACAAATGTGCAGAGTGGAAGGGAGTGATCTTTGCCATACTTAATTCCCAAGACTGTGGATAGGAATTGTGCTGCTTCCTTGAGGCAATGGTCAAGGATTGTGTGAAGCAATATGCCATCTCTATGGATCAGTGTGCCCTTGGTGAGGAGAGATTGTACTTCGATAAAAATTTGCATTAGTAGACCGTTTAGGGTATTTGCCACCTTGTTTTGGCCGTGAGAAAGCCCTTTGAATGATTGTACTATCGAGGATAATGTTGAGAAGGGTATATCCAACTCCTCAATTGGTTTTGGTGACTGGGGCAAAGTCATTTCTCTTTCTTGTTCTTTTTTGATGATTATAGCCAATAAGTGGAATTTTACATTTTTGGCCTGAAGAACCATTGAGTTTCTTAGTAAAGAAGATGACTAAGTGCTGGACCCAGTGTTGTTTTAGCTTCCTACTCAGCAAAACAAATGTGCGGAGTGGAAGGGACTAGGGTAGAGTCATTTCTCTTTCTTGTAGTTCTTTTTTGATGATTATAGCCAATAAGTGTGGAATTTTACATTTTTGGCTTGAAGAACCATTGAGATTCTTGGTAAAGAAGATGAAAAATTGGTGGACCTAGTGTTGTTTTAGCTTCCTACTCAGCAAAACAAATGTGCAAAGTGGAAGGGAGCGATCTTTGCTGTACTTAATTCCCAGGATTGTGGATAGGAATTGTGCTGCTTCCTTGAGGTGATGGTCAAGGATTGTGTGAAGCAATATGCCATCTCTATGGATTAGTGTGCCCTTGGTGAGGAGAGACTGTACTTTGATAAACTTTGCATCAACAGACCGTTTAGGGTATTTGCCACCTTGTTTTGGTAGTGAGAAAGCCCTTTGAATGACTGTACTATCGAGGATAATGTTGAGTGGGCTCTACCGTACAGTGATTGTACCATACTTGCCATCCTTTGCATTACCGGAGTAGTAAGAATGGAGAAAGTTGTTGATGCAAGTGGTCAGGGTAGGACTGTCCTCCAAGGATTTGAGGCTCTCATGCAAACTACCTAGACCCCGTTGCTCTAAGTAAGATGTTGCTTCCTGGGAAAGAGCATAAGTCGATGTGGGTGGCTAGACAAGTTCCAGTGATTGGGCCTTGTCAATGGCTATGTAGGCCGGTTATGACTGGGGTGGCATTTGTTCTGTGCTTGATCATGCACTGAATCTTCTTCGAAGCTATCGCTTTGGACCAGGAATGCCTATGGTCTCCGTGGTTGAGAAGATGTAGATGGTTGTGAACTCTAGAGGGGCTCACGTGGTTGAGGCGGTGGGCTCTTTCTCCCCATCCTCTTTAGTGGCGGCATCTTTTCTGAACCTACATCCATGTGCATGTAGTGTACCATTGATCATTAGATTGATTGGCATGTCAGTATGATCTTTTTGTGTGTGTGTGAGAGAGAGATCTTATTTTTATACATGCTTTGAGAGTGTGGAATGAAAGTGTATGATACAATTATTCATGTAATCATCTATGTGTCTAAGTGAAAGCGTGTGAGTGCACGTGACATAGTAGCTAGGTAGGGACTAACTATATGCTTTTTTGTTGGGATTTTCATAGGGCAACTAGAACTCATTCATCACTTTTGAGGCCTAAGTAAAATCTATTGATGATACCTATATGTGCAAAGACGTACATATGCAAGTGAGTGCTCGTGATATAATCTAATCCTAGCTAAGGAAGACTTGGTTTTCCAAATATTCATTTTTGTCAGGGATGGCTTGCGTGTTGATGTAGTAGCACTTCAGTTGGCTCCCATTTATTGTTGTGTTGAATTGGACTCCATCCAATGTTTCTAGTAGCATAGCTCCGATGGGATTCATCTTTCATACTCGGTATGGTCCTTGACCTAGATACTTTAGTTTTCCCTTGTGTACTTTGGCATTGTATAATAGGACTAAGTCACTTTCCTTGATGTCTTTAGCTTTCAGATTTCTATCAAACCATGCCTTTCTTCTGCGTTCTTCTATTGTCATGACATGGTAGGTGACTAGTCTTGTCTCTGTATGCTTCTCCAACTGATAGAGCCTATCTTTCAAGGATTCCTAGTCTCCCATGCGTTCCTGTACTGTGATGCATAGACTTGGTATTACAAATTCGAGTGGGACCATAGCTTCAAGGCCGTACACCAATTGAAAAGGTGTGTTCCCTATACTAACCTTGAATGTGGTTCTATATTCCCATAAGGTAGCATTCAGTTTCTCTGCCCAATCAGAACGCTGTGGTTCTACTACCTTGGTGAGGATAATGCATATGATTTTTTTGGTGGATTCTGTGAGTCCATTCCCTTGGGGTTAGTAGGATGTGCTTGTTCTATGGATTACCATGAAGCTAGACAAGAGTTCTTAGATTACCTCATTGACAAAATGTGTGCCTCTATCCGACACAATTTCAATGGGGCATCCAAATCGGGTGATCACATTTTTGTATAAGAGTCTTGCTGTGCTTCTGGCATCTGCCTTTCTGAGTGCTTTAGCTTCAGCCCATTTTGTAAAGTAATTAGTGGCCACAATGATGTAGCGTGCGTATGTTCCTTTTGCTACTGGATGTATGGGACCCACATAGTCAATCCCCCATTTTTCAAATGGTTTTTGTGCAACAATTGGTGTTAGGGGATTGAAGTCTTTATGTTGTGGTTTAATAGTACATTGGCATACATCACAGCGTTTTACATATTCATAGGCATCTGCCCACAGTGTTAGCCATCAGTAGCCTGCAAGGAGAACTTTTCTTGCTGTGGCTTCCCCTTGGAAGTGTCCTCCTGCAATGCCTTCATGGACTTCACTTGGGATTGGCATGATCTCATGAGGCATTACACATCTTCTTAAGATTTGGTTCTTGCCCATGTTGTACAGTTGTCTTGCAATGAGTTGATAGGGTGTGGCCTTTAGAATCAATTTTCTGGCATCTATTGCTTTCATGTCAGGGGGTGGTCCTCTTGCCATCAAGTACCCAATGATATCTCCACACCACTCTAGAACAACATCTATTTGAAACAGTGTGGCATCTAGTAAGTCATCTTTTACTCCAGTGGCTCCTTCTCCTGAGACATGTGATCAGCAATGTGGTGTTGGGCACCTTTGCAGACCTGAGACATGTGATCAGCAATGTAGTGTTGGGCACCTTTATGGACCACGATCTTGAAGTTGAATTCTTGAAGCAAGAGGAGCCATCTGGTTATTCTTCCTATTGTACATGGACGGTTCACAAGATAAAGCAATGCTTGATGGTCGGTGTACAAGACAAAATCATTTGCCAATAGATAGTGCCAAAATTTCTTTACACTATACACCATTGCTAGGGCTTCTCTTCCTGTGGTTATATAGTTGATCATTGCATCATTGACTGGCGAAGTAGAAGGGGTAGTCTTTCTTATGTTCACCAGGTTGACAAAGCACACTCCCAATTGCATACTTGGATCCATGAGTATGAACATGAAAATCAATATCCCAATTGGGAGATATAAGGATGGGTACTTTCATTAGGTGCCACTTTAGAAGCTCAAAGGCTTGGTCGCACTCTTCGGTCCATAAGAATTCCACTAAGAATTTGTAAAGTGGTCTAGCTATCATGGCATACTGCAATATAAATCTTCTATAATAGCCGACATGTCCCATATGGGACTTGTAGACCTTTGGAATTTGTAGGAGGAGGAAATTCCATGATGATTTTGATTTTGTCCATGTCAGTTGTAATCCCATGTTGAGAGATGATGTGTCCCTAAACAACTCCGTGGGTGACCATGAACTGGCATTTTGTTGGATTTATGGAGATGCCATACTCCCCGCATTTGATTATTACTTCTTCAAGACATTTGAAGTGGTGTTGTTTGTTTGAATGGATGCATAAATCATTCAAGAACACTTGTAAAAGCTTATTCAGAAATGACTTGAAAGTTGTGAACATGACACGCTGGAATGTGGCTGGGGCATTACAAAGGCCGAATGGCATGACTCTATATGCAAAAATACCCCATTCTATAGCAAATGCTATTTTTGATTGGTCTTGAGGAGCAATTTGCACTTGGTTATAGCCACTGAAGCCATCCAAGAAACTATATATTTTGGATCGTGCCACCTTTTCCAACACTGTTTCTTTTAAGGGTAGGGGATAGTGATCCCTAATTGTGGTGGCATTCACTTTTTTTAAGTTTATGCATATTCTGAGCTTCTTGTTGCATTTAGGTACAATGACAATGGGTGAAACCCAATCAGTGTGTTCTATCTCGTAGATGAATCTGGCATCTAGGAGTTTTTCCAGCTCATCATAAACCATGATGCCATGTTTAGGATTTGTGCGATAAGGTCCACATACCTTAGGGTGAGCACGTTCCCTTATAGGTATTGTGTGTACTGCCACTTTTGGTGAAATTCCTTTCATCTCTTTGTATGACCATGCTAGGCAGTCATGGTATTCCATTAGGAGTGGCTTTAGTTTGGTTTCATCTTCTTGAGGAAGCTGTTTCCCAATGAAAACCAATTTTTCTTCCTCCCCTTCAAGGGCGAGGTTTATTGTGCATGTTTTTGCTAGTCCCTCATAGATTGGAGTTTCTCCAATGCTATCGGTTTCTTGAACCTCAAATTCTCTGAGTGGTCTTGGCATTGCTATTGGCGCACTGCCACTGATTAATTCTTGAAGTATTCCGACACTTTTTGAAGATCGGGCCTCTGATGGGGTTGAACTAGCCTCACATGTGTCATGTGTACTGGGTGGCATAGTTGTTAGGCTCTTCTTGACTTTCTTTTTTTGAAGTCTCTTGATCGAGCTTCATCTGCACATGTGGGTCATATATCCAAAACTTCTTACGTTGGGAACAATGGTGTAACTTTTTCTTTGGTAAGGTGTTTCCAAGTAAGGGTTCAATTGCTGTGCATACTCCTTCCAGTCCCTCAGGGGACCATTCAAGAGGCGGTGATTCTGATTTTGAGGGGATTGACTTTGCAAGGTACAATTCAATGATCCTTGATTGGACTCGTTTGAATTCATTGAAGTGCTCGGCCTTGGATTTTCTACAATTTCCTCCAACTTTCTTGCGGGATCTTCTACTGTTATTCAACTTTGGAGGTTCAAGTTTTGGGAGCTTGATTGCCATTAGGGCATGCAGAATAGCTAAGTCATTATCAAAGATTTGCTCAAGATTTGACCTTCAATTTCAGCATTTGCAGCCTTTGTTTGAAGGTCCCAAGGAAAATCTGAGTCATCATTGCTATGGGTATCTTCTTCAGGTTCATTATCCCACTTGAGGTCAGCCATAAAAAATGGCATCTCTAGATCGATTAGTTCTTCATGTTGGAGTGGAGGATCTACCTGTAGTGCCTTAGCATTGATCTATGAGAAGATGGGGTCTAATGAATGGTAGTTGTCGATGGTTGCCAATGTTTGTATCCGGTTATTGACATTGCTTTGTGAGTTACCTGCTATGGCATGCTGTTGCAAGGGAGTTGATTTGCTTGAGATTGTTGTTGAAGATGTGTCATCCAATGCTCTAGGCACAATTGGTTTAATAGCTCCTGTCCCCACATCCACCCTGACTGCAGTGTCTCGATTTTGGATTGTAAGTCTATCAGTTCCCTAGTCATGGAGGACTGATGCTTCCCGTAACCAAGGATGTCCCAGTAAGATTTGATAGGATTTTTTGGGGAGATCCAAGATTGTGAATTGAAGGGAAAAATGGACTACTGTGACCTTTGTGGACACGCCATTCACTATCCCCAAGGGTTTAGCCCATGAATCATTGGTAAGGCGTATGTTGAATTTAGCCTTTTGCATCGGTGGGAGACCCCATTTTTTGTAGAGCTCCTTTGATAGGACATTTACACCTGCTCCACCATCCACTATGGCTTGGACTTCATTATATGCCTTGTGGATCAAAGACACAATAATGTTGCATATGTCATCTCTCTTACCCATCCGCACAGGGATATCTTCAATGTCATTCATAGGTGGAGGGGGATTTGCAAGTTCAATCCATCCTTTGAAACTCTCCCAGAGATTTTGTGGGCTCTTTCCTATTGCTTTCATGGGAAGAGTTGGGTATTCTTTGTTTGTAGGGTTCCGAGGCTTATTGTCACCTATAGATATATTGGGGTTGTCGGCGGTTGTAGTATACGTGTAGCTTAGGACCTCGAGTCGTGTTTTGATGAGAGACGTAGGCTTAAGTTTGGTAAGCAAACAAAGTGCATGCATGTGTAAAAGGAACGTGAATCATCTTTGTTGAGGTAATGAAGGCTTTCACCTTCATCAGGGGTTGTAGGGTTTAGGAGGAGTTCGAGGGTTAGAAGGTGGTTCTAGGGTTCAGAAGGAGGTTCCAAGGTTCAGAAGGAGGTTCCAGGGTTCAAAAGGAGGTTCGAGGATTCAGAAAGAGTTCTAGGGTTTAGAAGGAGGTTCCAAGGTTTAGAAGGAGGATCCAAGGTTCAGAAGGAGGTTCTAGGGTTTAGAAGGAGGTTCCAAGGTCAGGGTAGAGTACATGGTGGAAACTCATCTCCCTCGTAGATCATGGAGTCTTAAGGGTTGAGGAACAAAGGGTTTAGGGGAGCATAGGAGTGGGAGAGGAAGAAGGTGTAAGAGCATGGGGGAAAGAAGAAAGAGGAGGAAGGAGGAGGAGGGAGGAGGAGGAGGAGGAGGAGGGAGCAGGAGGAGGGAGGAGGAGGAGGAGGAGGGAGGAGGAGAGGGAGAGGATGGGTTGCAAGGTTGGAGGAGAGGGGAGGAGGAGTTGCAAGGTTAGGACATGCTTTTGGACGTGCAGTGCAAGGGAGCAAGGACACTTGAGACAAATGCTTGGAATACCAAAGTAGACTCAACACAATGCCCCAAAGAGTGTGGGCTTCATTCCATTATGGGATATTTATACAAGTTGGAGAGCTCCTCTCTTTGCATGTAACACAAAGTTGTAACACAAAGTCGTATCACAAAGTTGTAACACAAAGTTGCTCCACAAAGTTGTAACACAAAGTTGTATCACAAAGTTGTTACACAAAGTTGTAACACAAAGTTGTATCACAAAGTTGTAACACATTCTCTTTCTACATAAGTTCATGTTGGCACAGAGTCAACATACCCCCGGATCCATTTTATTACTCGTCCTTGGGTTATGGCTTATTTTGATTTCAGAGTTGGGATGCCATGTGTGTAATCCAGTGGCTGTTTAGGTTGTGGCATGCGAGTCATTCCTGTTGTAATGCTTTTACAGCAGACAATTGGTAGTTTGTAGTCAAGAAGCTTATCGCCTCTTAAGGAGGGGTAGATAGCTGTGAATTTCAGAGGGGATCTCTGATAAGAAACTGAATGAGACTGCCACTAAGCCTAGGGCTACATGAGATTAGTGTAACAATCATGGAGGATTGAACCATACAACATAATCCATTACAGGAGATACAACAATGTAGGCAACACTCAATCAATCTATTCCAATGCTTGATAAACAATACAATGATAGACCTCTTATATAGAGAGTCTCAAGGCATAAGCCTACTGTGTGGCATCCTCTGCATCCAACTTGTGGTGACCAATGTCCCACATCCATTCATGTAGTCCACATCCTCTTGTGTGGCTACCATGATTCCCACAAACATACCCCTCTAGGGTACCAACACAATATCCCATCAATTGGACATTGCACATTTCAACACCCCTCCTCAATGTACAATCATATGTGACCATCTCACCTCTCACCCCCAATGATTTGGCATTGCCAAACTCACTCTCTCAACACTCCCCCTCAATGACAAATTGGAGTGTTCAACAAATGTGTGTGCATGTGTCTAGTAATGTAGACACCTTATCATCCACTTTACACACCATGCTGTGCGGGCGGGACACCCAAGTGCTTTTTAGACACCCCATGTGTTAGGGAGAAGGAACCAACCCAAGTAGTGCATCATCAATGTACACTACTCTTGCACACCACAATCAAATATCTTTTTGAGCACCCGTGGGCTTGGGCAGAGGACCCTCATAAACATGGGTGAGAGAAAATTACATCCATTTTATGTCAATGCAAGGGCAGGGCATCCACAATAATCTTGGTCATGATACAACATATCCATGATTTGCCATACAAGCCAATGCTGCAGCATTTTCTCAACGCGTAAGAAAATTAGAAAATTTTTCATGTACCATATAGCATAGTGGGATAAAAAAGATGGAGGAATTTTCATGAGTACAAAGGATGAGGATAAGATCTTTTGAACCACAAAATTTAGGGTGTCGTATAACCCTAAACCAAAGACCAAAATAGTCATCTTCTTACCATCTTCTTCACTTTCTTCCTTGTCATCGTCGTTGATCTCAGATTTGGATTTGTCTTGTTCCTCTGCTGGTTCCTCTTCAACAAGCTTGTCCTGCTTCGAATTGTAAGCCTGCATGGGTTTCTCATACTCGGCTTTCCTCTTAGCAGCTTTGGTGACATAAGGAGCTTTTTTTTTGCACTTCAGTCAGCGCTTTCCATTCTTGCCTCTAGCTTTCCAAACGATGGATACAGCCTTCTCAGTTGGATTGTAGCTTCAACTCTCCTCCTTTTCCATTGACGTTGAGTTTCCTATGCCTGCGTGTGCAGGTCTAGTTGCCGCTTTGCCCATTCTTCCTCCTCTGCATGTCGAAACTCTTCAGTTTCTTTCATTCGCTCTCTATCAACAACTAAACCTTCAAAAATGGGATTCACAGCTGCCTCAGCAGCTTTTTCTTGTGGTAGATAAGTATCATCATTACTTCCTACCGGGGCAGTGTTCATATGAAAAACACTTGCTCTCTCGTCCAAGTATTCCATGAACAACAAAACCACAATAACCATGAAACCAGTTAGCATACCACGGTAACGGCTTTCACAGCTTCTACTTTCTCTGCACCAGCAATCTTTCCTTCGAATAGTGGCAATCTTCGACAGGTTCTTTTCTTCTTTCTCTTCTTGCTCATGAATTGTAGGTCTTTGTCTACAGTAGCGTATCCACCAATTTTGGGAAGAGGATCTTCGTTGCTTTGAGATCTGCAAGTATCCTCTTCCAAGACACGTACAATGCGCTGCCTCAGCTCTGACCTGGGCACTGACCAAATGGCGTTGCCACCATCCATGGCTTTGTTACTTTCCAGGCTTAAACCTGGTGAGAGTAACTCTCTCGCAGCTTGTCTACTATCCTACGAGACATCCCCATTAGAACTGCAACCAGGATTCGCCTGACTCATGGAGACTTCAAGAGGAGAAAGTACTCCTGAAATTCTAGCTTCATCATCAGGTAAAACAACAGAAAAGTTGCGAGGACACCCTAATTGCGCTTGTGGACACTCCGCTGACTATAACTTGTCGCAGACTTTATCTCCCTGCAAGAGGAAGCCAAGGGCCTGTCGGCATTTCAAATTGTTCACTGTGTATGGGCTTTGAGGACCCATTGCATGTTTGTGAAAGTTCAAGCTGTGACAAAACGACATCACCAGCTTCCTGCGATTTGTAAGAAGAAGGTAGAGAACCGTTTGATAACTGCCTATCCCAATTAGAACTAACCTTGAAAACATGATCTCCCTAAAATGATAAGAGTGTGCCATTTTTCTTTTTCTCAACTAATCATACTCAAACTCAGAAATAACAGTATACACACACTAATCTACCTAAGCTTAGCGATGACCATCTCGGATACCATGATAAGAAACTGAATGAGACCGCCACTAAGCCTAGGGCTACATGAGATTAGTGTAACAATCATGGAGGATTGAACCATACAAGATAATCCATTACGGGAGATACAACAATGTAGGCAACACTCAATCAATCTATTCCAATTCTTGATAAACAATACAATGATAGACCTCTTATATAGAGAGTCTCAAGGCATAAGCCTACTGTGTGGCATCCTCTGATCCACATCCAATTTGTGGTGACCAATGTCCCACATCCATTCATGTAGTCCACATCCTCTTGTGTGGCTACCATAATTCCCACAAACATACCCCTCTAGGGTACCAACACAATATCCCATCAATTGGACATTGCACATTTCAACAATCTCGTTGCTGAGGTTACGGACTTTGCCATCGAATATTCTTAGGAAGAGGTTTAGCGAGGGTCTCGTTGTTGAGGCTGGCATTTCTTACTATGTTGGATGCGATTGCACCCGTAGCATTGAGCTTGCAGATAATTAGTATGCAAATCTGATATTTTTGCATATAGGAGACGGCTATGATGTTTGGCGGGGGTCTCGTTGTGGAGGCTGGCATTTCATGCTATCTTGCATGCATGTTGGATGCGATTGCACCCGTATAATTGAGCTTATAGATAATTAGTATGCAAGTTTGAGACTTTTGCATATAAGAGACAGCTATGATGTTTGGCGGGGGTCTCGCTGCAGAGGCTGCAGACTCTTTTGCCGATTTATCTTGAGTTTTGGCATAGCTTCGTGTACTGCTTGTGAATTCATTGCATGCTTTGAGAGTATGGAATGAAAGTGTGTGATACTATTTTTAATTCAATATATTATGTGCCTATGCAAAATCATGTGAGTGCATGTGATGTGTCTAACTATATGCTTATTTGTGGGATTTGATAGGGAAACTAAGTCTCAAACATCCCTAATGTGCAAAAAACATGCATATGCAGTGAGTGTGCATGTAACAATCTAGTGCAAACTATATGTGCAAAAACATGCATATGCAAGTGAGTGCTGGTGATACAATCTAATCCTAGCTAAGGAAGACCTGGTTTCCCAAATCTTCGTTTTTGTCGGGGATGGCTTACGTGTTGATGTAGTAGCGCTTTGGTCGGCTCCCATTTATTGTTGTGTTGAATTGGACTCCATCCAATGTTTCAAGTAGCACAGCTCCACTGGGATTCATCTTTCATACTCGGTATGGTCCTTGACCTAGATACTTCTATTTCCCCTTGTGTACTTTGGCATTGTATAACAGGACTAAGTCGCCTTCCTTGATGTCTTTAGCTTTTAGATTTCTATCAAACCATGCCCTTCTTCTGCGTTTTTCTATTGTCATGGCATGGTAGGTGACTAGTCTTGTCTCTGTATGCTTTTCCAACTGATAGAGCCTTTCTTTCAAGGATTCATGGTCACCCATGCGTTCCTGTATTGTGATGCGTAGACTTGGTATTACAAATTCGAGTGGGACCACAACTTCAAGGCCGTACACCAATTGAAAAGGTGTGTTCCCTGTACTAACCTTGAATGTGGTTCTGTATGTCCTTAAGGCTGCATTCAGTTTTTCTGCCCACAATCAGTATGCTGTGGTTCTACTACCTTGGTGAGCATAATGCATATGATTTTGTTGGTGGATTCTACTAGTCCATTCCCTTGGGGGTAGTAGGGTGTGCTTTCTCTATGGATTACCATGAAGCTAGACAAGAGTTCTTGGATTATCTCATTGACAAAATGTGTGCCTCTATTTGACACAATTTCAATGGGGCATCCAAATTGGGTGATCACATTTTCGTATAAGAGTCTTGTTGTGCTTCTAGCATCTGCCTTTCTGATTGCTTTAGCTTCAGCCCATTTTGTAAAGTAATCAGTGGCCACAATGATGTAGCGTGCCTGTGTTCCTTTTGCTGATAGATGTATGGGACCCACATAGTCAATCCCCCATTTTTCAAATGGTTGTTGTGCAACAATTGGTGTTAGGGGATTGAAGTCTTTGTATTGTGGTTTAATAGTCCGTTGGCATACATCACAGCCTTTTACATATTCATAGGCATCTGCTCACAGTGTTGGCCACCAATAGCCTACAAGGAGAACCTTTCTTGTTGTGGCTTCCCCTTGGAAGTGTCCTCCTACAATGCTGGAAGTGTCCTCCTGCAATGCCTTCATGGACTTCACTCAGGATGGGCAGGATCTCATGAGGCATTACACATCTTCTTAATATCTGGTCCTTGCCCATCTTGTATAGTTGTCTTGTAATGAGTTGATAGGGTGCAGCCTTTAGAATCAATTTTTTGGCATCTACTGCTTTCATTTTAGGGGGTGATCTTCTTGCCATCAAGTACCCAATGATATCTCCACATCTTTCTAGAACTGCATCGATTTGAAATAGTGTGGCATCTGGTAAGTCCTCTTCGACTCCAGTGGCTTCTTCTCCTGACATGACTCGAGACATGTGATCAGCAATGTAGTGTTGGGCACCTTTGCAGACCACTATTTGGAAGTTGAATTCTTGAAGCAAGAATGCCATCTGGTTATTCTTCCTGTTGTACACGGATGGTTCACAAGATAAAGCAATGCTTGATGGTCAATGTACAAGAAAAAATCATTTGCTAGTAGATAGTGCCAAAATTTCTTTACACTATACACCATTGCTAGGGCTTCTCTTTCTGTGGTTGTATAGTTGATCTCTACATCATTGAGTTGTCGACTGGCGAAGTAGAAGGGGTAGTCTTTCTTATGTTCACCAGGTTGACAAAGCACACTCCCAATGGCATACTTGGATCCATCAGTATGAACATGAAAATCAATATCCCAATTGGGAGATATAAGGATGGGTGCTGTGATTAGGTGCCACTTTAAAAGCTCAAAGGCTTGGTCGCACTCTTTGATCCATAAGAACTCCAGTAATAATTTGTAAAGTGGTCTAGCTATCATGGCATACCGCAATATAAATCTTCTATAATAGCCGGCATGTCCCATAAAGACCTGTAGACCTTTGGAATTTGTAGGAGGAGGCAATTCCATGATGATTTTGATTTTGTCCATGTCAGTTGCGATCCCATGTTGAGAGACGATGTGTCCCAAAACAACTCTGTGGGTGACCATGAACTAGCATTTTGTTGGATTTAGGGAGATGCCATACTTCCTGCATTTGATTAGTACTTCTTCAAGACATTTGAAGTGTTCCTATTTGTTTGAATGGATGCACAAATCATCCAAGAACACCTGTAAAAACTTATTCACAAATGACTTGAAAGTTGTGAACATGACACGGTGGAATGTGGCCGAGGCATTACAAAGGCCAAGTGGCATGACTCTATATGCAAAAATACCCCATTCTATAGCAAATGCTATTTTTGATTGGTCTTGAGGAGGAATTTGCACTTGGTTATAGCCACTGAAGCCATCCAAGAAACTATATATTTTGGATCCTGCCAGCTTTTCCAACACTGTTTCCTTTAAGGGTAGGGGATAGTGATCCCTAATTGTGGCGGCATTCACATTTTTTAAGTTTACACATATTCTGAGTTTCTTGTTGCATTTAGGCACAATTACAATGGGTGAAACCCAATCAGTGTGCTCTTTCTTGTAGATGAATCCGGCATCTAGGAGTTTTCCAACTCGTCATAAACCATGGTGCCATATTTAGGATTTGTGTGATAAGGTCCACATACCTTAGGGTGAGAACCTTCCCTTATAGGTATTGTGTGTACTGCCACTTCTGGTGAAATTCCTTTCATGTCTTTGTATGACCATGCTAGGCAGTCACGGTATTCCATTAGGAGTTCCTTGAGTTTGATTTCATCTTCTTGACGTAGTTGTTTCCCAATGAAAACCAATTTTTCTTCCTCCCCTTCACGGGCGAGGTTTATTGTGCGTGTTTTTGTTGGTCCCTCATAGATTGGAGTTTCTCCAATGCTATCAGTTTCTTGAACTTCAAATTCTTTGAGTGGTCTTGGCATTGCTATTTGCGCACAGCCACTTGTATAATTCTTGAAGTATTCTGGCACTTCTCGAAGAACGGCCTTTGATGGGGTTGAACTAGGCTAACATGTGTCATTTGTACTGGGTGGCATAGTTGCATTTATTAATTTGTTAGGCTCTTCTTTTCTTACTTTTTTTGAAGTCTCTTGATCGAGCTTCATCCACACATGTGGATTATATTTCCGAAACTTCTTACATTGGGAAATGTGGGGTAACTTTTCCACTGGTAAGGTGTTTCCAAGTAAGGGCTCATGTGCTACACATACTCCTTCCAGTCCCTCAAGGGACCATTCAAGAGGCAGTGGTTCTAATTTTGAGGGAGCTGATTTTGTAAGGTAAATTCGACAATCCTTGTTTGGACTCATTCGAATTCATTGAAGTGCTCGGCCTTGGCTTTTCTGCGGTTTCCTCCTTTAGCTTTCTTGCGGGATCTTCTGCTGTTATTCAACTACGGAGGTTCATCTTTTGGGAGCTCGACGTCCATTAGGGCATGCAGAATGGCTAAGTCATTATCAAAGATTTGATCTTCACTTTCAGCATTCGCAACCTCTGTTTCAAGGGCCCAAGGAAAATATGAGTCATCATTGGTATGGGTACCTTCTTCAAGTTCATTATCCCACTTGAGGTCAGCCATAAAGAATGGCATCTCTAGATCGATTGGTTCTTCATGTGTCAGTGGAGGGTCGACCTATAGTGCATTAGCATCTATCTGTGAGAAGATGCAATCTAATGAATGGCAGTTGTTGATGGTTGCCAATGTTTGTATCCAGTTATTGACATTGCTTTGTGAGTCACCTGCTATGGCATGTTGTTGCAAGGGAGCTGATTTGCTCGAGATTGTTGTGGAAGATGTGTCATCCAATGTCTAGGCACAATTGGTTTAATAGCTCCTGTCCCCACATTCACCCTGATTGCACTGTCTCGATTCTGGATTGTTAGTCTATCAGTTCCCTAGTCATGGAGGACTGATGCTTCTCATAACCAAGGACGTCCCAGTAAGATTTGATAGGATTTCTTGGGGAGATCCAAGATTGTGAATTGAAGGGAAAAGCAGACTCCTGCGATCTTTGTGGACATGCCATTCACTATTCCCAAGGGTTGAGCCCGTGAATCATCGGCAAGGCGTATGTTGAAATTAGCCTTTTGCATCGGTGGGAGACCCCATTCTTCTTAGAGCTCCTTTGATAGGACATTGACACCTGCTCCACCATCCACTATGGCTTGGACTTCATTATATGCCTTGTGGATCAAAGGCACAGTAATGTTGTGTATGTCATCTCTCTCACCCATCCGCACAGGGATATCTTCAATGTCGTTCATACGTGGAGGGGGATTTGCGAGTTCAATCCATTCTTTGAAACTCTCCCAGAGATTGGGACAATTCTGTAAGCGGATTCTGATGGGAATTGACACAAGGCAACTCATGATACTAGAGAGTGAGGCACCTTCAAGTTGATGTGGCAGTATATTCTATTGTGGAGTCTGTTGTTGGAACAAAGGCTCGAGTATAGTATCAATACTTTGTGGGGCCAAGTCATGGATTGGGTCGTGAGTTTTTTTCTCAGCCTCAAAGTGAGCTTATTCATTTTGGACCCATTGTTGAGGTACCTAAAAACGAGCCTTCCTCACCTCTGCATTCGGGTATGGAGCTTCTTTGATTTGAGGCTCGGGAGTTGATGTGGATGAGCTCAGCTGCTCATTGCTTGGCGGAGGTGGAGGTACTTGTGCTTTCTTTCTCAGAAGTCGCTTTGGTTGGCTTGGAATGATAGGGTCCTTTGTGGCCTCTTTCTGTTGGCGTGTAATTACATTGATATGTTGTGACTTTACACTTGCTGGACCCAGACTTTGATGGTCCACCCCAATGATGCCAATGGGGATGTCAGGCTTAACCTCTGTTTGTTCTGGGACCTTCTTTTTCATGGGACTCCATACAGGCATGTCCTATGCCACAATCTCTATAGAGTGGTTGGAAAGTATCTGGGCTACCATGATGAGGGCACTCTGCAATCCGATGATTTTCTCCACAACCGTAACATTTGATTGGTGCTCGAAATGTGTTGGGTCATATTTGATTTGCATAAACTGGTATGAGACCCTTTGCACCTTCTACATAGTACACTGGGTACTTTGGTTCATATTCAATTAGTGAGTCTACTTCCTCGGCTTGTAATTGATGTATTGGAACTGCCTGAGGAGCTAGATTTGGTGCTCTTGGATACGGTCGTGGATTCCGATTCTTGAGTAGTTGTGGGACTTGTGTCCAAACAGGAATAGGATTTAGCCTCGGAGTTGGGGGCGCTTGTGCAATTGCTGATTGCCTATATACTGGCATGGGTGTTGCTTGGTATTGTGGAGGTCGAGGCAGATTGTTGTGCATGTTGAAGATGCAACTATTCTCATCATGGCCACTGATGACACAGATATGACACCACAACCGTGGTGGTGGATTTTCTTCTTAGACCTGCTATGAACCATGCCGTGAGGTACTTTGCATCTAGGCATGGGTCACATTTGGCGATCAATCTCTTCATCTTTCCCAGGTATGTGCGTACATCTTCCCTCCGGCCTTGTTCGATCTTGCTGAGTTGGAGATTGGGATCGTCTTGTAGCCTCTCTGTCTGAAAGCGTCGTTTGAATTCGGTTTGAAGTAGGTCCCATGTGGCGCATTCTTCCATGAGAAGGTCGAGGTAGGTACAATTCTGACGCTTCATCAGTTAAGGCCATTGGAAACCAAGCCACCTTGGTTTCATGGGACTGATTGCCACATGCTCGACATGTGGCATCAAAATGCTGGAGGAAGCCAGCTGGGTCTCCCCTACCATTATATTTGGGAAGTTCCAGTTTTCCCAAGGGGCGTCGGCTTTGATTGTTGTGATTTCATCGATTGAAGAAGTTGTCAGCCTGTACATCGAGCTCAATATCACCATCATGTTGAGATATCGAGCTCCACTCGCGATATGCCAGGGTGACCATTGTGCATTTATGTCACCGACTTGTTAGCTACAGATGCGGTTGGTACACCGCCCACGAATAATAGCTGGATGACAGCTATCCTTATCTACACTAGTCCGTGGCTCAGTTAGTATGCCACCTTAGTTAGTTGAGTTTGGTTTGAGACCCACATATAGGGTTCTTCTATTTCTTTGTAAGAGAGTTCTTTTGGCTTTCACAACTAAGAAGAGGAAAACTGTTTTCAGCCTCCACCTTTGTGTGTATTCCCCCATTGTGATTGTGAGAAAGCCTCAAGTGAGACTCCTTCCCTCTCTCCCACTATCTTCACATGGTATCAGAGCCTTGTTCGTGGTAAGGAGGTCAAGAAAGCAAACCAAGTTCGCAGTGTCGATGAAAAGTTGCCGCAGAAATTGCATCGTATGCCTGTGCACAGAGACATTGGGAGTTGCAGATTCATGCTTGTTGCCTGTTGATGCAAAATTGTCACTAGGAAGTGACTGTGTGGTGAAATACCACTTTCGTCAGTTTTGCAGATCTGCCCGTGTGAGGCAAAAGCTGTGTTTTTTGCAGTGACAGAATATTTTGCAGTGTTCAGTAATGGCATCTGATTCTCTTTCACAGATTGTCACTGAAAAGCTTGACAAGAACAACTTCCAGGCATGGAAGTTTAGAATGACGAATTTCTTGATGGGAAAAGGCTATTGGGAGTTCATTATAGGAAATGAAGAAGAACCTGTTCTTCCTAATGTTCCCAATCAACAGGAAATGCAGGCATTCAAAGGATGGCATGAGAGAGCCAGGAAAGTTATGTACTGGCTGTCTATCAGTATTTCGGACTCTATGATTGTGCATATTCAGGAAGCAAGTATGCTAAAGGAGGCATGGGATACTTTGGCAAAAATGTACAGCACAAATACGCAAGCCAGGAAAATGCAGCTCAAGTAGGAGCTGCACAATGCGCAGAGAGAAAATATGAGCATCAATGACTACCACATGAAGGTGAAGAAAATTGTGGATGCACTTGCTTCCATTGGGTCGCCAATGGATGATGACGATTTAGTTTCTGTGACCTTGAATGGTCTAGGAAAGGATTATGCATAGTTCCAAACATCCATTGCCGTCTGTGAAAAATTTCCTGATTTTGAGGAGTTGATTGCTCTTATAATTTCTAAAGAGCAGAGAAATGGGGGTGCATCTTCTTCAGCAGGAACTTCAAAAGAAACTGTCTTCTACTCAAATGCTGGCAAAGGTAGAGGCAAAGGTAGAGGAGGTCGTTCTGCAGGCCGTGGTAGAAATCAGAATATGCAGCAAATGCAAGAAAACCAGTCCTATGCAGGAGGACATGGTAACTCTAGAGGCAGGGGGAGCCAAAGAGGCCGTGGTGGATGGCAGAGAGGCCAAAATGCAAACAGCAATGTTGAATGCTACTATTGTGGCAAAATGGGTCATATGGCTAAGGACTGCTATAAAAAGCACAATGATATTATGAATGGAAAATTGCAGCAAGGCAATTATGCATCTTTTAGTAGGCAGGGTGATGACAGAAATGAGCATCTATTTATGATGCAGCATATGACCAATTCTGTGACAAGTACAGAAGAACGAAATGATGTGTGGTATGTTGACTCAGGTGCATCAAACCACATGACAGGTCATGCAGAATGGATGCAAGATGCAAGGAAAATGGAAAAACCAGGATCTGTGGAGACTGGTGATGATAGTGCACATCCTATTGTGCAGATTGGCAAAATTCCTTTGTCTATGCAGGATGGGAAAAAGAAATACTTGTCTGATGTATTTCATGTCCCGAACATCACCAAGAACCTGGTTTCTGTTGGTCAAATGGTTGAGCAGGGCTTGCAGGTCAGATTTAATCCTCATGGATGCTTTGTTGAGGATATGAAAAATAATGGTTGCTTGATAGCAAAAGGAAAGAAGAAGGGCAGAATGTTTACGTTGGATGCGGACATGCCTGAATTGAGTGCAGCAATGTTTGCACATGGGACCGGTGTAGTTGCAAATATTGATATCTGGCACAAACACATTGGTCATGTTAATATACAATGACTTAAATCAATGCAAGCCCAAAATATTGTTGTAGGATTGCCTAAATTCAAGGTTGCAGAAATGCACAAGGTTTGTGAAGCCTGTCAATTTGGGAAACAGGTAAGGAAACCTTTTCCTAGGAATGTTCAAGAGAGTAAAAAGCCATTGGAATTAATCCACTCTGATGTGTGGACTACGAAAGCTGCATCTATTGGTGGCTGTCACTATTTTGTCACATTTATTGATGACTTTAGCAGAAAACTTTGGGTGTATTTTATGAAAAAGAAAAGTGAAGTGTTTGGGCACTTCAAAGCTTTCAAAGCTATGGTTGAAAAAGAAACAGGCCTGCAAATAAAATGCCTAAGGTCAGATGGAGGGGGAGAGTACCTCTCAAATGAGTTTGCAAGGTTCTTGCAGGAGCATGGTATAAAGCAACAATATTCATGCAGTCATACCCCACAGCAAAATGGAATTGCAGAAAGGAAAAACAGGCATATTGGAGAGGTATCTCGGGCCATGCTAAATGAAAAAGATCTACCAAGTTATTATTGGGCTGAAGTAGTTGCTACAGTAGTCTATATAATGAACAGGACTCCCATTGCAGCAATACATGGCATGACGCCAGAGGAGATGTATACTGGTAGGAAACCAGATATTTCTCATTTGAAAATTTTTGGTTGCATTACCTATGTCCATGTGCCAGATGAGTTGAGGTCCAAGTTGGATCCAAAAGTTGAGAAGTGCGTCTTTATTGGTTATTCTCTGTAGCAGAAAGGGTATAGATGCTATAACCCTTCTACTCGTAAGTTTATAGTGAGCAAAGATGTTGTTTTTGATGAGATGAGCAGCTGGTATAAACCAGTAAATGTGATGATTGATGTAGATGCACAAAATGGTAATGCTGTACAGAATTCACAGCAGCAATCACAAAATATCAGTGGACCTGCAGTGTCGTCTAGCAGTGGTTCACATACTTCGCCATGGAAAGGTAGATTGAGATCAGGAGAATCTCCTCAAAGCAATGCAGATAGTGGTATGCAGGTATCAGGATTTATGTTGATGATTTGATCATCACAGGTGATAGTGATGAAGATATCCTTCATGTGAAAATGCTATTGAAGCAGAAGTTTGAGATGAAGGATTTGGGACAGCTGCGTTATTTCCTAGGCATTGAGGTGATTAGATCACCAAGTGGGATACAGCTCTTGCAGAGGTAGTATGGACTGGACATGCTGTCCAAATATGGGATGACAGGCTGTAAGCCTATTTCAACTCCTTTGGAGCAGAATGTGAAGCTGAGCATAGATGCAGGTGAGCTTTTGGAAGACCCTACTATGTACAGATGCATAGTAGGAAGTTTGATTTATATGACTATTACCAGGGCAAATTTAAGCTATGATGTTGGATTAGTAAGTCAATTTATGCAAGCTCCAAGGAAACCGCATTTGGATGCGGCTAGACGCATACTCAGGTATGTGAAGTCCACATTGTAGTATGGACTATTTTATGAGGCTGGGGTTCAGATACAGTTGCATGGATACACTGATGCTGATTGGGCTGGTAGTACTTCTGATAGACGATCTACCAGTGGATATGTGTTTTCTTTTGGGAGTGCTACAGTGAGCTAGAGCAGCAAGAAATAGCCTACAGTTGCTATGGGGGTTAAAGGTCACTGTGCCTTAACCCCAGTTATGTACAATACTCAAACACATATATAAATGAATGAAAAAGAAGATTAGGGTGGTTCTGCACCTACCAAAACTTGTGTGGCTCTCTGTCTCTCTCTCTCGCTCTCTCTCCTTCTTCCGTTCTTGCTTCCGTTGTGAGCACTCTCAACTGGTATCAGAGCCCAAGTGATCTAGCTGAGCGTGCGTGAATGCTTGAAGCTCAGTAGCTCTGTGGGAGGAAGGAGAAGCTCTGTGGGAAGCTTTGTGGGTGACTTTACTTGCATCCGAGTGTGCAAAGACCTTGGAGGAACCTTTGGGAAAGTCACTTTGGCTTTACGAAGTGGTTTTGAGAGCCTGTTAAGAGCTTTCAAAGAAAAAGTCGTTTTTTGAGCTTTTCCCTGTTCCGTTCGATGACAGAGACTCCGTATTGACTTGTGGAGGCAACTATAGCTTGCTTTTGGTGTCCACATTACTTCAGGAGCTTGGAAACACCTTCATTCTTGAATCTGAGATCATTTCAGTGGATTTCTGACTCAATGTGTCAATTCCTGCGTTTTTTGCCCGGGTGTTGGAACTCAAGTTTGGAGCAACCATTTGTAGATCTGTCAGTTCCGGTGGACTCAGGAGGTCCTAAAACTTCTATGTTGCTCATCATTCGCACTCCGGTGGAGTTTACAGATAGCTCTGTTTCCAAAAACGTTTTTCAGTCTGTGTGTTGGACCCAGTGATTGAGGCCACGGTTTCCAAAACCGTCTGTCCCATTGCGTTCCGGATGCCCAAAAACCCCTACCTATCAGTTCTTGCGTGATTCGGTGGAGGATTTTCAGAGTTATAAATCTCTGTGTATTCGATTTCGTCTCTCTGTTATGCATTTTTCATACTAAGGTTTTGAAACCTTAGATTTATGCCACATGGCAGTGGATAAGTGTTGACTCCCATTTCTCACTCATCGGTTGGGATTTTGGAGTTCTGGCAAAAGAGAGATATTTGCAGATTTTCTTGCTGAGTCCGATTATGCAATGGCGCCCATGTTTTGAAGCATCTCAGGTTCTATTTTCAGTAGCGCTCATTACCGTGGGACTATGATTTCTTGAGCATACCTTATGCAGATCACTCTGGTTGCAGTTTGAGCAGTGTGCGCTCATTCGTGGTATGCATTGGGTTGCAGTGGATGATTTATAGGCCATTTGGATGCATTGCGGTCCTTGTTGGATGCGCTGATAGGCCCAAATTGCCTTGTGGGATGCTATTTTTATGGACGCTTTGCACATGGATGCTATTTTATGCTGAGGGATAGCTTTGAAACATTGCAGGTGATGCACTGATAGTGCTATGCTCTCTTGGATGAGACATTATTGATTTATATGCCAGTGGACAGTCTTTATGCTTGAGTCATTTGGCACTTATTGGCATTTTCTTTTGGGCCAGATTTGCTCATATGGATGCATAGTTTATGCACATGAGTCAGATGCATCTTTTGATGCTTTGAGCTTTGAATTTTGGTGATATTTCAGTCTATTGTGGCATACACATTTGGGTGCACCTGGTATTTGGTGTGATTCTCTCTTGCAGGCACTAGCATTTGGGATTTTGCTTTATTTGCATCATGGCATCCTCTTCCATGCCTGAAAAGGAGTTTTTCAGCATTAAAAAGTTTGATGGGACAAACTTTTCTTTGTGGAAAGAACAGATAAGGGATGTGCTTATTCAAAAGAAGCAGATTAAACCCTTGGCAGGGATTGAAGCTAAGCCTGCAAATATGTCTGAGGATGATTGGAATGAGTTGGATGCATTAGCAAAGTCTACTATTAGACTTCATCTTGCAGAGTCAGTTTATTTCACAGTAGTAAATGAGCAGACTACGGAAGATTTGTGGAAGAAACTGTGTGCCACTTATGAAAAGGAAACTGCCTCTAATAAAGTTTACCTCATGAAGAGGTTGTTTGAGCTGCAGATGAAGGAAGGGGTCTCCATTGCTTCTCACTTGAATGAATTCAATATTATTTTCAGCCAGCTTCAGGCTCAGAAAATGAATTTTGATGCGGAGACTAAGGCAATATTTCTCTTATGTTCATTGCCATCCTCATGGGATACCTTCCGTACAGCTGTCAGTAACTCTGCACCTGGTGGAGTACTGAAATTTGATGATGTTGTGGGTAGCTTGTTGGCCGAGGAGATTAGACGGAAGTCTATGGATGGCAACAAGCAGGATGCAGCCTTAAATGTGCAAAGGGGCAGATCACAGTTCAGGGGGAAGTCCCAAGAAAGAGGGAAGTCTCGTAGCAAATCCAAGGCACGGAACATTGAGTGTTACCATTGTGGCAAGAAGGGCCATATGAAAAAGGATTGCTACAAGCTGAAAAGAGAGCAAAAGGATAAGAAAAAGAATGCAAATTGGGGTGCAAATCAAAAGGAAGAGAGTCCAAGGGAGGACAAAGGAAAAGTGAAGATCGAGGAAATCAATGCAGTCACACGTGATAGTGACAATGATGTTCTCTTCATGTCTAGTTTATCTGCAGAGTTGCTTACCACTTCAGATGATGCATATTCCCAGGATTGGATTTTGGATTCTGGTGCTTCATTCCATGTTACTCCCCATAGGGAATGGTTCTCCACTTATGATAGTGGAAAGACAGGTTGTGTGCATCTTGGAAATGACTATGCATGTGACATAGTGGGAGCAGGTGACATAAAGTTTTCTTTTGCAAATGGGTCTGCATTTGTTTTGAAACATGTGAGACATGTGCCTAAGCTGACCAAGAGTCTTATTTCAGTGGGTCAGCTAGATGATGCTGGTTTTCACACCACTTTTGGCTTTCAAAGTTGGAAAATTTAGAAGGGCTCTATGCTTTTGGCTAGGGGTGCCAAGTGTGGGACTTTGTATCCCTTACATGTATCAGGGGTATTTGATCATGTTGTTGCAATAACCGAGCAGCCAAGCACTTCTTTGTGGCATTGCAGGTTGGGGCACATGAGCCAGAATGGAATGAAACTCTTATGCCGTTTGGGTTATGTACCGCATTTGAGTTTCTCTGATTTTGAATTTTGTGAGCATTGTCTCTATGGAAAGCAGACTAAATCAGCCCATAAAAGAAGGGGAAAGAAAGAGTTTGAAAAGCTTGATTTGGTGCATTCAGACGTATGTGGTCCCATGCCTACACGGTCATTAGGCGGGGCCGAATACTATGTGACATTCATTGATGATGCAACTAGGAAAGTGTGGGCTTATGCTATAGCTCGGAAGAGTGATGTATTCCAGGTATTTCAGAAATGGCTGGCCTTGGTTGAGAATCAGTCAAGTAGAACACTTAAATGCCTACGGACTGATAATGGTGGAGAGTATCTCTCTCATGACTTTCAGCATTTCTGTGATACACGTGGGATTAAGAGGGAGCTCACATCCCCTCGTACTCCAGAGCAAAATCCAGTTGCAGAAAAGATGAACCGTACCATTCAAGAAAGGTTGCAATGCATGCTTTCCAATGCAAGTCTTTCTGGTGGTTTTTGGGCTGAGGCAATGAAGACTGCAGTGCATGTGATCAATAGATCACCTAGTAAGAGTTTGGATGGTGGTATTCCTGAAGAGGCATGGAGTGGCAAGAAGCCCTCTTACTCTCATTTGCGTATATTTGGGTGTGAGGCATATGCACATGTGCCAAAAGAGCTTCGAAAGAAGCTAGATCCTAAGTCTAGGAAATGCATCTTTCTAGGTTATGGTGAAAGTGGAGAGATGGGCTATCGTCTCTGGGATCCAGACGCAAAGAAGATCATACGCAGCCATGATGTGGTCTTCAATGAGAAGAAGATGCATAAGGCACCCATGAGGGATGTGGAAATGAGGAGAATCACTTTCCAGGATGTGAATCCACCTGCATATGTTGATAGACAACAAGCTGTCCATGCACCAAATGTGCAAGAAATGGTACAACCAAGTACTCCCACAGGTATACAATCAAGGGTAGATGATGGATCATCTATTGGTGGAAATGATGAGCCAAATGTGGCTGATATGCAAGTGGGACAGCAAGCTGAAATGCCCTTGAGAAGATCATCTAGAGTGTCTAGACCGCCTGATAGGTTTGTTCCAGGGGTAGACTATGTGATGCTTACTGATTGCGGGGAGCCTTCTTGCTACAGAGAGGCTATGATGCGTGAGGATCAACGCAAGTGGGAGTATGCTATGCAATCAGAGATGAGTTCACTTATGAAGAATAAGACTTGGGACTTGGTTTCTTTGCCACATGGAAAGAAAGCATTGCCATGTAAATGGGTCTACAAAATGAAGGTCACAGGTGATCATGTGCCTAGATACAAAGCCCGTTTGGTTGCTAAAGGGTTCAAGCAAGAGAAGGGTGTGGACTTTGATGAGATATTCTCTCCGGTTGTGAAGATGACCACACTTAGATGCATGCTTGGACTAGTGGCAGTAGAGGATATGGAGCTTATGCAAATGGATGTCAAGACAGCTTTCTTGCATGGGGATTTGCATGAGGACATCTACATGGTGCAGCCCGAAGGCTTTGAAGAAAAGGGCAAAGAGCATTTAGTTTGCAAGCTGAAAAAGAGTCTCTATGGTCTTAAGCAAGCACCTAGAGAATGGTATCAGAAGTTTGATGCTTTCATTCGGTCCCAGGGTTTTAGAAGGAGTGAAATTGATCACTGCCTCTACACTAAAAGGGCTAAGGATAATAGCGTGATAATCTTGGCACTATATGTGGATGATATGCTATTGGCTAGCAAGAATACTTATGAGCTAGGTGCATTAAAGGCCAAGTTGCATGAGGCCTTTGATATGAAGGATTTGGGACTTGCAGGTCATATTCTTGGTATGCGCATCACGCGTAATCGGAGTAGGAAACTCCTTTGGCTTTCACAAAAAGAGTATGTTACAAAAGTATTGCAGCGTTTCAATATGGAGGGGGGGAAGGCAGTGAGTACTCCATTGCCTCCATATGTGAAACTGAGTCATACAGATAGTCCCAAATCAGATGAGGAAAAGGCCATGATGGCCAAGGTTCCTTATGCATCAGCAGTTGGGAGTCTTATGTATGCTATGATAGCTACTAGACCAGACATTGCATTTGCAGTGGGAGTTGTTAGCCGGTATATGGCTAATCCAGGAAAGAGGCATTGGGAGGTAGTTAAGTGCATCATGAGGTACATGAAGGGTACCAAGGAGATGTGCATTTGCTTTGGTAAAGGAGACATGCGTGTACTTGGGTACACAGATTCAGACTATGCAGGGCATGTGGATAGTAGGAGATCCACTTCTGGTTATGTGTTCACCTTTGCAGGTGGTGCAGTGTCATGGATGTCTCGTGCACAGAAGTGCGTTGCTTTGTCTACCACAGAGGCTGAGTATGTTGCAGCCACAGAGGGTTGCAAGGAGGCTATATGGCTTGATCGGCTAGTGGGAGATTTGGGGATTCATACAGGTGTACCGACATTGCATAGTGATTCCATGAGTGCTATTCAGCTAGCACGGAATCCGGTCTTTCATGCAAAGACCAAACACATTGAGGTCAGGTACCATTTCATCAGGGAGGTACTTGAGGACAAGCGCATAGAGCTTGTCAAGGTTCATACAGATGATAACCCTGCAGATATGCTGATGAAGAGTCTACCTAGTCAGCGGTTTGAGTATTGTCGTGTATTGATGGGCATTGGATAGTATGCTCACTGGTTGTTCTCCCTTAAAGGCACATTGTCCTTTAAGTGGGAGGTTGTGGGGGTTAAAGGTCACTGTGCCTTAACCCCAGTTATGTACAATACTCAAACACATATATAAATGAATGAAAAAGAAGATTAGGGTGGTTCTGCACCCACCAAAACTTGTGTGGCTCTCTGTCTCTCTCTCTCGCTCTCTCTCCTTCTTCCGTTCTTGCTTCCGTTGTGAGCACTCTCAGTTGCCTTATCGAGCACAGAGGCTGAGTACAAGGTTGCAGCAATGGCTGCATGTGAGGTAGCTTGGTTGCATAAGCTACTTTATGATATGCATCAGTCTATAGATGGGTCAGTTGTCATTTATTGTGACAACATGAGTAGTATACACTTGGCAAATAACCTTGTCTATCATGCTAGAAGAAAGCACATTCAGGTGCATTATCACTATGTGCGGGAGAAGGTTTTACTAGGTCTTATTGATCTAGTTTATGTCAGCAATGAGGATCAGGTAGCTGGCATATTCACAAAGGCATTGGGCACAGAGAAGTTGCACAAGTTCATAGACTTGCTTGGTGTGCAAGAATTGGGATGAGCTCGACGGGGAGTGTTGAGATATCGAGCTCCACTCGCGATATGCCAGGGTGATTGTTGTGCATTTATGTCACCGACTTGTTAGCTGCAAATGCGGTTGGTACACCGCCCACGAATAATAGCTGGATGACAGCTATCCTTATCTACTCTAGTTCGTGGCTCAGTTAGTATGCCACCTTAGTTAGTTGAGTTGGTTTGAGACCCACATATAGGGTTCTTCTATTTCTTTGTACTAGAGTTCTTTTGGCTTTCACAACTAAGAAGAGAAAAACTGTTTTCAGCCTCCACCTGTGTGTGTATTCCCCCATTGGGTATGTGAGAAAGCCGCAAGTGAGACTCCTTCCCGCAAATATATTGGCGTGTATCTTCACACCCCAATATATTTGTAGGTGACAATAAGCCTCAGAAGCCTACAAATAGAGAATACCCAACTCTTCCTATGAAAGCAATAGGAAAGAGCCCACATTTGGTGCCACAGCTGGGGAGACTAGCATCTCAAGTAGTGAGTAAACATATGTAGGTATGTGTAAAACAACACACTACTTCGAACTTTCACGAACATAACACTCAAGGGCAAGGAGAGTAAAATTTTTTTCCATTTCTAGCCAAACATATCAACCCCAAGCCTCAACCTTGGGTTACTACCTAAAGAAATTTTCTTTATTTCTAAAATAGAAGCCACATGATATACAATCAGGCTAGGTAGTGGACACGAATGCGTAGAGCTTGCAATTTTGACCATTTTACCTTTTTTCAGAAAAGCAAACCGAGCTATCCATAAAGAGTTATGGCTTGGGAAGTGTTTAGGGTTAAACCCAAACCTAAAATCAAATTCTATAAAAACCAACTCCACCCCCTCATTCTTCATCTTTCACTTTTTGCCTCCATTCTCTTCTTCATTCCGATCCCCACACAAGACACTCCTCCCTCTCCATCGACCACCACCACATTGTAAGTGACTTCGAGCCCATCTCGCAGCGATAACCTAGCCATCCACCCACCGTCCATTGTTCCACAACAATCCCGTTACATCGAGAAAGACTTGGAGAGCGTTCAGGTGACCACTTCTCCTCCTTTTTGATTTTGTTCCATCAGTTTTTTTGCTCTTTTTTTTTCCCCCCTCCCATCTCCACCACCCTCCCCCTCCCCCGTCCATTTCCACCAACCCCCCTCCCCCTCCATCTCCACTCCCCCTTCCCCCTCTCCACTCCCCCTCCCCTTTCCATTTCCACCACTCCCCTCCCCCTCCATCTCCACTCCCCCTTCCCCCCTCCCCCTCCATTTCCACCTCCCCCTCCCGCCTCCCCCTCTATCTCCACCTCCCCCTCCCCCTCCATTTCACCTCCCCTCTGCCCCTCCCCTCCATTTCCACTCTCCCCCTCCATCTCCACCTTCCCCTCCCCCCTCCCCCTTCATCTCCACCTCCCCTCCCCCCTCCCCCTCCTCCTCCCCCTCCCCCTCCATCTCCCCCTCCCCCTCCATCTCCACTCCCCCTTCCCCCTCCCCTCCCCCCTTCCCCTCCATCTCCACCTCCCCCTCCCCCTCCCCCTCCATCTCCACCTTTCCCTCCCCCTTCCCCCTCCATCTCCGCCTCCCCCTCCCCCTCCATTCCACCTTCCCTCCCCCTCCCCCCTCCATCTTCACCTCCCCCTCCCCCTCCCCCTCCATCTCCCCCTCCCCCTCCCCCCTCCATCTCCCCCTCCCCTCCCCCCTCCCCCTCCATCTCCACTCCCCATTCCCCCTCCCCCTCCCTTTCAACCTCCCCCTCCCCCCTCCCCCTCCATCTCCACCTCCCCCTCCCCTCCATTTCCACCTCCCCTCCATCTCCACCTTTCCCGCCCCCCTCCCCCTCCATCTCCACCTCCCCCTCCCCCCTCCATCTCCACCTCCCCCTCCCCCCTCCCCCTCCATTTCCCACCTCCCCCTCCCCCTCCATCTCCACCTCCCCCTCCCCCCTCCATCTCCACCTCCCCCTCCCCCTCCATCTCCCCCTCCCCCTCCCCCACCTCCCCCCTGTGAAGATTGTGGGAGAGAGGGAAGGAGTCTCACTTGCGGCTTTCTCACATGCACAATGGGGGAATACACACAAAGGTGGAGGCTGAAAACAGTTTTTCCTCTTCTTAGTTGTGAAAGCCAAAAGATCTCCAGTACAAAAAAATAGAAGAGCCCTATATGTGGGTCTCAAACCAAACTCAACTAACTAAGGTGGCATACTAACTGAGCCATGAACTAGTGTAGATAAGGATAGCTGTCATCCAGCTATTATTCGTGGGCGGTGTACCAACCGCATCTCCAGCTAACAAGTCGGTGACATAAATGCACAACAGTCACCCTGGCATATCGCGAGTGGAGCTCAATATCTCAACACTCCCCCTCGAGCTCAATCTCAATTCCTGCACACCAAGCAAGTCTCTGAACTTGCGCAGCTTCTCTGCGCCCAATGCTTTCGTGAATATGTCAGCTACCTGATCCTCTGTGCTGACATAAACTAGATCAATAAGACCTAGTAAAACCTTCTCCTGCACATAGTGATAATGCACCTCAATGTGCTTTGTTCTAGCATGAAAGACTGGGTTCTTTGCCAAATGTATACTGCTCATGTTGTCACAATAAATGACAACCGGCCCATCTGTAGACTGATGCATATCATAAAGTAGCTTATGCAACA